>NC_055960.1:16082988-16332988 GCF_018492685.1 Alosa sapidissima
TATGCGACTGTCCGTGCGGCACACCCTTAGCCTATTCTACATGACTCCTAACTTTGGTTGGAAGATTACAGAAGCTAGGTTTAGCTGTGACAATATCCTGGGTAATATCCTAACAGCTAATGCTGTTTTACACAGTAAAATCCGCATTTGAAAGCCTGGTCACCAGTTGCCAGTTTGTATGGCTAGTTATTTTGCCTAGACTGAATAATGAAAAAGCTTCGTATTTTTGGGTGGCATAGTTGATCTACAAACCACAAAAAGGGGCAAACATGAATGCTGAAGGGCAAAGGGAATATCACAATGTTTTACTCTGGCCTTTTATGGAATAGGCTATGTATTGGCAGACAGCCCTAACTTACCATTGTCGTTGACACGTCGTCGGGTCGTGCTGGCTGTCAGAATCAGCAGCACAAATGAGTTCGCTAAAATATTAGTGGGGACAATTTTGTCATCTTAAAATATTGATTAGGACTAGTCCTTAGCGTCCCACCCTAAATCTACGCCCATGCTGAAATCATCCGTGTTTATTTTTTTGTATTTTTACTCTTTGGTCTGGGTAGTTATCAGAATACTTCTAGAATACTCCCTTTCCAGTTAGAGTTTTCAGGCTTTCATGACAAACTTGGCAAGACTTTTATGAACATCCTTATGGGGATGCTGTTTGATATTTTGAGATCAATTTTAATATTTGAAGGTCAGGAACTTACTATTCACAATCTGACCTTTTCACGTACAATTCCAATTCCGATCTGCATAGTGACTCTGTACTAATGAAGAAGACATCGCTAACAGATTGTTTTGCCAAATGGCTGCATGGGATCAGAGAGCAAGATGTGCAAAGGTCACCCCCAAAAAAATCCCATTTTCAATGATCAATGTGGAAACTGGAGAATATTTATGCCCTGATTTCTGAGGCCACAGAGCTAATGGTGTTCATAGTCTATGGGAGAATAAATAGTCTAGTATAGTGTCTGGGAATTGAAGGCAATTTCTGAGAGATGATGGATGTAGACAATGAACCACACAGGGACTGTTGAAAAGTAAAACTAAACTAAGTTTCTCTGTAGTGAGGCTGCTTTAGATCTGCATAACAGCTCTATCAGGGGCTCACCTCTCTTATCCTCCCCTCCTTTACTCTCCTCTCCTCTCCTCTCCTCTCCCTTCATCCCCCACCCTGTCTGCCCCTCTCCTCTCCTTTCCTTCCTTTTCCTCTCCTCTCCTTTCCTTCCTTTTCCTCTCCTCTCCTCTCTTCTCCTCTCCACCCTTTCCCTCTCCTCTCCTCTCCTCCCTCTTCCTCTCCTCTCCTTCCTTTTCCTCTCCTCTCATGTCTTCTCCTCTCCACCCTTTCCCTCTCCTCTCCTCTCCTCCTTCTTCCTCTCCTCTCCTTCCTTTTCCTCTCCTCTCCTTCCTTTTCCTCTCCTCTCCTCTTCTCTCCTCTCCTCCCTTTTCCTCTCCCCTCCTTTACTCTCCTCTTCTCTTCTCTCCTCCCTTTTCCTCTCCCCTCCTTTACTCTCCTCTTCTCTTCTCTCCTCATCCTCCACCCTGTTTGCCCCTCTCCTCCCTTTTCCTCTCCTCTCCTCTCCACACCTCTCCCCGCTGGCGACATCCCTGCAGGTGGCCAGCGGTAGCAGCTCCAGCCAGGGCCAGATGGAGATCTTCTCCCTGAACCGGCCCACACCACGCGCCGTGAAGACCTTCCAGGTGGGCGCGCCGGTCCTCTGCCTGGAGTACGTTCCAGAGCCCGTCCCACCAGAGGAGGTGGATGCCGAGGACCAGAGGAGTCCGGTGGGCATGGGCAACACGATCTGCGCTGGCCTGGACGATGGCAGGTAACTGCTGCTGTGCCTGTAAAATCTTGGACCAAAAATGGTGACTAAAATCTGTGATCATTTTTGACCTCATCTGAGTACAAATTACCACAACTCCCATGATGCTTTGTTTTTGTCTTGTCATTTTTGGTGGGGTGTTTGTTGATGATTTGGTACACTGCTGCAGTTTTACCATGTCAACCTTAACTGACGTTGTCGTTGAATGAAAACAGCATTAAACAGACTGTCTGGAAGTCTATATGTGTTGTTCATATTTGTGGGGTAGGAGTGTCAAAAAAACAGATGATAAAAAAGACAAACTCTTTCAAAAAACTCTGTAATTACCGTATTTTCCGGACTATAAGTTGCACTTTTTTTCATAGTTTGGCTGGTCCTGCGACTCAGGTGCAACATATATATATATATATTTATAGGTTTTTTTCCTCTTCATGACACATTTTTTGACTGGTGCGACTTATACTCCAGTGCGACTTATAGTCCGGAAAATACGGTATTTTGGATACACAAGCTCACGCTCTCTGTATGTTTGTGTTGATTTTTTTTGCCGGAGCATTATGCTGATTCTTTTCCCCTCATAACAATCCAGTCCCGTAATGTATTCAGCATCATTTGTATTCAAGCCTTATCCCCCTGCTTCTGCGAGACCTAATAGCAAAGACAACATGACAGTCAATATTTGAGGAAACCACAACACCCAAGACGATTGTGTTTCCCTCCCAGCCTGGAGAGATGGTACCCACTTCATCTGGTTTCCCGCATCCACTGGTGTTCACATTTACAAGTTCAGTCAAGGAGAGGAAGTCAATAGTTTCTATTGCAAAAAAAAAAAAAACAATGAAAAGTGAAATGTGGCTTTTGCTTACAACTCCAGAAAGAAGTGATGGAAAGGTTACATTGCCGAATTATTCATTTTTCAGTTGTTTTGGTATGCAGAGAAATGTGTAATGGGAAAGCAAGGACATGGCCTTGCTTTTTTTTTTTAGAGTGGAACGCAACAGACTTTGTGTAGATTATTATTCCTTGCTGACTAGTTGAGATTCAGACATACAAGACAAAAGACAAGAGGCATATCTTAGTCTGTCTCTGTTCTCTGAGCTACTTAGGCAATGACCTCAAGTACTGACCAGCAATCTTTCTCTTTCTTTCTTTCTTTCTTTCTTTCTTTCTTTCTTTCTTTCTTTCTTTCTTTCTTTCTTACCCCCCTTCTCTCTCTCACTATCTCTCTCCCTCCTTCTTAAGCACATACCCTCATTAGTGCCACATGTGTGTTCTCTCCCAAGCATCCTGGTGTATGGCAGCGTGGACACCGCTGCTCAGTGTCTCCTGACCTTCCGCACCCCTGTGGGCTGCCCTGTCCTCTGTCTCAAGCACTCGGCCAACTGCCTGTTCGCTGGGCTAAGGGACGGCACTGTGCTAGTGTACCAGCGCCACAATGGAGGTGAGATCTTTACCTGATGCCTTTTGGCCTATGGGACCAACACTCATTGACATTTACTCATTCAGCACACACCTTTTAGCTTATGCTAAACAACAATGCTTGAACGTTCTATTTGGGCCCCAATCTACTTCCTCTGCATTAAGATAACATATGGAATGTTAAAAAGGAAGTCTTGTGGGGCCAACTATGATGCTGATAATGGAACTCTCTTGAAAGGGTCCATATGTAAATATTTTCCTCTTCATTGATTAATATCGAGAATGAGACTGGAGACTCAGCAGAAAAACTTTTAAAATGCATTTTATAGTCAACATGTTACAGTTTGATCAAGCAAGATTATATATTCACAGGATGCAATAGTATACATGTCTGAGACACCACTGTCATTCCAGTTGATGCTGAACATCCTGCTTTCGAAGACACTCCTACCAACACATTGTGCAAACAACATACCCAATCACTTTGTTATGAGGTGCTCTGAGGTGCATCAACACAACATTTTTGACCCACTTTGACCATTTCCAAAATCATTAGCTGGGCAATTCCATGCAAAGGTCATCCTTACTATGGAAAAAAAAAGTTGTGCATACGCAAATAGAACTGTTGTTAAAATCTTCATTTAGGTCTATATTTTATTGTTTGTAACTGATCTGATTGAATTTGATGGAGAATTACACTCTTTTTACATCATAAATATGGTGTGCAACCATACAGAAACAACATTTTTCACATGGTAATATTATACATACTGTATTTAAAAAGTGGATAAATGGACCCAAGGTTCAAACAAATTGTGTCATTTGACAAATTCCAGATTGACAAGGGAATGGTAGAGCAATGTCTTTGCTCAGCTTGCCTTTAAGAGCACAACTCCTTACATTTGTAAGGCTTTTGTTTTTAAGTCAGCAAGTTCCATGGCCATGTCACATCCATAACGTTTTATAGGAAAAGTTTATACTACACATACAGTGTTGATGCGACAATGTCCATAGTGTCTGTGCAAAGCTGATTTATATCAATGTAAAGTTTGATGACCAAATTGTGCCCCTTTCTTACTTTTAAAACCTTTAATGGTGCGTTATGGATGTGACGTTATGGTGTTACATAATGTGAATTTACAAGACTGGAGACTTTATTATACCTCAAAGCCGATAAAACATCTGTTCTGGTGGCATGTCAGTTTCAACGCATTTCACCTTAGTGTTTACAATTGACATTTCAAAGATTATTAGGTTGATCAAAACCACAGGGAGGCCTTGCCTAACCATTAGCAAAACAAACATAATATAAAAAATACCTCCAGTGATTAGCCTAGCCATAGCCTATTTTCAAGTGGCCTTATAACGAAAATCTGAGCAATTATCTTCCTGTAACTGACATACTGTTGTTGTACATTTATCGTGTTAGCTGGTGAAGATGGCTGACTTTGCAGCTGGAGTAAAATAGCAACCTCCTTCTGTTGCAGATCTGTTCAGCCTGCCGTTCACGTCTGCTTAACACAGTTTAATTTTAAATGTGACGCGATATGCCAGCATTTGAAGTGTCAGGTCCTCTGTAGCTAATACCCACAGAGTAAGATGAGTAACAGCAGCAATAAACTAGATGTACCGCATAGCGGTACAAAATATGACCGCCTCTCAGTTCTGCATATTCTCTTTGTAAAAATAAGTCACGCTTGTCAATTTGTCTCCATCTCCTACTCCTGCAACTCATGTGCATGTAAATGAGTGTGTGCATATGTGAGTTTGCTTTTGTTCATAAGAGTGTGTGTGTGTGTGTGTGTGTGTGTGTGTGTGTGTGTGTCTGTGTGTGTGCATGTGCGTATGCGTGCCTGTGTTTGTGTGTTTATTTGTGTGTGTGTGTGCGCATGTGTGTGTTTGCATGCGCACATGCGTATGCGTGCCTGTGTGTGTGTGTGTTTATGTGTCTGCATTCATGTGGGTGGGTGTTGGTGTGTGTGTGTGTGTGCTTGCCTGTCTGTATGTGTTTATGTGTGTGTGTGCTTGCCTGTCTGTATGTGTGCGACTGTGCGTGTGTGTGCATGTGCATGTGCATGTGTGCGGGTGCATGTACTTTATGTGTGCAAATCACAAATGAGTGGGTATGGGTTAGGTTGATAACACACCATAAATATTTTGTCATCTTGGGTGCAACGGTTCAGGTAGGGCTAGTTATTTAGGGGAGTGGCCACCAAGTTTCATGTTCCCTGGTGTTTCAGTAACCCGGGAATCACTGACCAAAATTGATGACGGTAAAAGAAAAAAAAATTTTTTTTTTTATATTTTAAATGACTTGTCCTGATTCTTCCTGTGGATCTTAGTGGGCACTGAGGAAGCAATAATTTCATCGCTAGTTTTTCATGATTACTATTTCAATTGTTTCATATCAAAATTCACTACTTAATTATGTGTTTTATGTAGTTTGTCGAGGACTGGTTCAGACACATCACACCCATAACGTGAAACCGTCACATCCATAATGCCAGTTTTTCCTACATAATGCATTACGAAAATGACACGTAGTTTCAAAAACACACTTTTTGTGTTCATTCAAGTCTCCTTCATGCTACATTTATCATAGTTTCGGCAGTTTCCTTCAAAATTCACAGAGTTTGTAGAAAACCTGTAATCTCTCACAAAAGTGTGTCCATTTCATGTCACATCCATAACGCTGATAAAATGCCTTGTATTCTTAGGATGAAATTGATTATATGAAATTTGAGGATTTCTCAGTATTCAGAGGACAGAGGTTACATTAAAAGTTATGCAAATTAATTCACTGATACTAATTTCGCCCCCACTGTAAGGCATTTTGTTTACAATATGAGTACAATTGTCACATCCATAACGCTGGAACTGCCCAGCTACAACATAACTAACATATCTTCATTTGATAGATACTTAATTTTAAATATACTTTTAGCCTATATGACAATAATTTCCTGTAAGCTGGACATTCAATACTTAGACACAAGGAACTGTTAGCAACTTTATCTATACAGGAGATTTTTTACTAACTTTGGGGCTTGCCAGTCTGTGAATTATAGGTTCTTTTCTAAGCCTGCAAAACCGATGTTGCTATGCAGTAAATGCGAGTCGGTGAGTTTGGCTCTACAAGGACAGCACAGCGAGGAACATGGCAAACCATATGAGGCCAATGGGCAAAACTCTATTATATGCTTTTTCAGCGATTCATTTTTTTATTTTTTTTTAAGGAAAGCCATCTTTATGTGATGTTTGATACTAAAAGGTTTGGAGTTGAATAAGACCACAGCAGGCAGTAGAGAATAGTGATGGAGGCCCATTGCAAATGGGGTTATTAAGGACCTCTTGCAGTTCATCATGATAGTTATTAGTCAGGTAAAAAGCCAAGGAATAAAGGATTATCCTGAAAGCAAATTACCACTGTATGGATTTTCTTTCTTTCTCTCTCTCTCTTTCTCTCATTCTGTCATTCACTTGCCTCTATCATTGATATAACTTTTGTCTCTTTCTGGCTCTCTCTCTCTCTCTCTCTCTTTCTCTCCTGTCCCTTGGTGTCCTCTCCATCTCTCTCACCTTTTTCCTCCATGCTCCCAGGTGTCTTTTCATGTTCCCGTGTGCTTTAATTTGTAAGTGTGTGAGGTAAGGAAGCTGTCATGTTTCCTCCAGGACTGTTCCCCCTTTACACACATGATCAATGGTCATGGGTGTGTGTGTGTCTGTGTCTCTGTATGTCTCTCTCTCTCTCTCTCTCTCTCTCTGTGTGTGTGTGTGTGTGTTTGTTTAGAGGGATTGTTGCATGGTTGGCATGCTTGCTCAAGTATAAAAAACTGCAAGGGGCCTCTGCGCTCTATGTTAGCTCACCACACACACAAACACACACATACACACACACACACCTGCTCAAAGAGTGACAGGTGAGTCATAGTGAGATTTTAGCCCCAGCTCCTCCCTCTCACCTGCAGAAAAATGCAGATGCCAGCTCACTTTTCCACTGAGGCGAAAAGACAAGATTGATTTATTGTCTCACTCTTGCATGGATTAAATATCACTACTTGTGTAATGTCAGTGTATTTGCAAGAAAAAGGACACACATGGTGAAATGTGACACAGAGGGACTTGGCATAGGGTGGTGTTTGTTGAGCTCTGTGGAGATATTTAAGATTTGTGCCATTGAGCTGAGCGTAGAGGTTCAGAAACATACGGTTAGCTTCTGAGGGATGTTTACATGGATTTCGAATGTCTATGCAGCCCGTTTGATTGCGCCTGGGAAAATTGCCATGTGTTCAATCATGGAGCTGCAAGATGGGTAACACTGAGGACTACTTTTATGTTATAGAGTGTGAAAAGTAATGTTGGGTATTGTGCAATATGCCATGGATATTGAGTTGAATATAAAAAGTGATAAATAAATAACATCCACATGAGCAATAAAAGCCTCATGAATGGAACACCATTGGGAATTGTGTTTTGAAAGTGTGTGTGTGTGTGTGTGTGTGTGTGTGTGTGTGTGTGTGTGTGTGTGTGTGTGTGTGTGTGTGTGTGTGTGTGTGTGTGTGTGTGTGTGCGCGCGCGCGCGCGCTTGTGTGTGCATTTACTTGCACTTGTGTGATATCCTTTATTGCTTTCACAACTTAGGCTATATTAAAAGTCAGTTATTAGAGACTAGACTGAATTCAGATATATGCATCATGGCCAGTGTCCTTCCCTCCCTGTAGCCATCTTTCCCAAGTGTGTGTAGAGGAATTGGTGTTGGCCTTCAATGATATCTGAGGGGACACTCTGGAAGTTAAAGGACGAAGACTGACATTTAGATGATGCCAGCCAATTAACCTGGGGAAGTTGGAAACCATTGTGCTGCTGTTCTGGTTTCAAAAGCAAGAAATAAACAACTCCCAATGTTAATTAAATGCCTCAGCGCACATCCTTTCCTAATTTTACTTCATTAACACAGTCGAAGGAAAGAGAGAGAGGGAGAAAGAGAGAGTGCTTATGTAATGTGTTTTATAATGTCTTCGATAGAGGTTGTAATGTGCACCTTCTGATTAAAACTCAAAGGAAGAAGGTCGGCTTTGGTTTGAGGGCTGGGAGAGGAAAGGACAAGTGTGGGCTTGGATGATTACCCAACTGGCAGGCATTATTAACGCTGCAGAGTCAGAACCTTGCCATGTAGCTCTCGTAGTGTAGCCCACAAACGTGTTTATTTTCTACTGCTTGGTTCATCTCATACACTAATATCACAGTCCAAGACTGCGCAAGCAGTAATTATTTTAACTTTAGGCAGACAAGGCTTTATACTTGACTCTTAAAAGCACCAATTTGGTTTTAATACTGTATCTTGCTCAAGGGCAAAAACGAACATCAGTTGGCGGTGCATATTAAAATGGCACAGCTATTTGCTCCAGTGTTTCAAGCACTGGCGAAGCTACAATATGAATAACCGCGTGTCCAGTTCCCACACTTTCTCATCTTTCTGCGCTCTCTCCCTTGGGCTATCTGCATTAAGGTTAAGTCATTGATACCTTGTTCCAGGGCAACCGTTTTTTTCTCAACTTTAATATTCCTGCATTGAGAAGGTCGGTGCACTCTGTGAGTGAATGCTGACTTAAAACAGTTCAATGACAGGATATGAAGTATAGAACATGACTCTCCTTTCTTCTTTGTCATTCATTAGTTGAAAGATGGGGCAAGGTTCTGCCTTTCTCTAGTAATTTGTGACTATTGATTACTAGTGGTTCCTTTATTCCTTGTTATTGGTTGCAGCAACTTTTTCCACTTTAGAAACCTGTCAAACCAGTCCACATACAGGGAAACTGTGTCAAAAAAGGCAACTTGTAGCCTCATGAGGATGCTTAAGATCACTTAAGATATAATACATAGCACACAATTCAACCATTATTCTCGTTCTATCGTTCTATCTCTTCTATTCTATGTTCTATCAGTCTGTTGTGGCCAGCGCCCTCTTCTATGCAGTGGTATGCTGGGGAGGAAGCACAAAGAAGAGGGATGCTGGGCGACTTGACAGGCTGGTAAGGAAGGCTGGCTCTGTAGTGGGAGCTGAACTGGAGTGCATCACTTCAATATCTGACAAAAGGACCCTAAACAAACTGATCAACATCTTGGACAATGCATGTCATCTGCTCTACAGCACTATCAAAAACCAAAAGAGCTTGATCAGCTGGAGACTTCGCTCACTGCCATGCACAACTGAAAGGCTGAGGAAGTCATTTGTTCCTAGGGCCATTGAACTGTTCAATGCCTCACTAAAGGGAAGAGGAGAGATAGACTTCTCTGCTTAGTCTGTCTGCCTCTCCACCCTCTCCATGTTTGAGTACTGACTGCCCACCACTGCTTTACTACTGTTTTACTACTGTTTTACTAATGTACACAGCCTAATGTTTTCACTACTGTTTTACTGCTACACTGTTTTTCATTCTATATTAGCACACATGATCAATGGCTGCGGTCAGGCTTCTGCTACAATACTAAATGAATGAATGGCTATAAAACCCTATTACCTCAACCTGTTCTTGCACTGAAATAGTTTTTTTATTTTACCTTGTCTACATTATACTTTACTCTCCTATTTGTCCATATTATTTATGCTGGTCTCTAGACTTTACTCTTGCACTGTTGCACTGTTGGACTAATGTTGGACTACTTTTTGCACCTTCACCATGACACTCACTCTCTTGAGCACCTTGCCATGCACACATAACTAAGGACTATGGTTGGACTACTGTTTGCACCTTCACCATGACACTCACTCCCTTTAGCACCTTACCAGTCCCGGCCCTGTCACTACAAGCGTCTTATGCTTGATCACCCTCAAGCACATTGGACTTTCTTAAATTAATTTATATAGTGTATTTAGTATTTAGTTTTGTTAGTTTTTCTTATCTTTATTATCTTCTATTGTCTTTATTGTACAGTGGAGTTTAGTTATATGTTTATACTTATGTTTACCATTTCTGCTGTAAGTGCATGTTGTGTGTGATGTCTGTATGCTACTGAGACCCTTGAATTTCCCCTTGGGGATCAATAAAGTATCTATCTATCTATCTATCTATCTATCTATCTATCTATCTATCTTATAGTTATTTTTCTGTAACAAGTATGTAACAACATGTTAATTACACTGTAATAAGCCTTTTATACAGCATTTCCCTAGCTCAAACTGAACAGACTTAACTTGGAGAGATTGCACTGGATCAGTGATGCAACCGATTGATAATCATCTCAGAAATTTTTTTTGATATTATGTCAATGTAATTGTTCTGACCTTGACCATCGTCGTTGTTTTGACAGGTGAATTATGGGATCCTGCGTCTTGCAGGAAAGTGAGCGTCGGACCAGACCCTGTAAGAACTCTGCTGGCCCTGGAGGACTGCGTATGGGCCAGCTGTGGCAACTCTGTATCCGTGATCGACTGTTCTAGCCTCGCTACTAAGGTGAGAATGGAAGTAATTCAACAGCTACCCCAAATCCCCATCCACTTACATATCTCATAGAATGTGTATCTTAGGGGAGGAGATAGCAAGTGATGAAATTCACCTCATATCTAGACTGACATGAGATTGTAGGTGAGAATCAATTCAACCACATGGTTTTTTTTTGGTTTTTTTTTTACTCATCCACGTTAAGCTGTTTTGCCACCTTTCAATCTGCTGCTGTAGGGTTTGTCTGTTGCTTTTTTCTCTCCCACATGACTATGGACGTAGAGTCAGAGCAAACGTTCCCAACACTTCTGCTCACTCTTAGCCTGGAGCCATTAAAACAGGAATCAGGAGTCAAGGCCGCTGATACCAGCCACTGAGGATGCAGTTCTGGGAATTTGTTACTCTGTCTAGCCTTCGGTAACATACAGCCAGTTTGCACTTTCCCCCGGATTTGTGGACAGGGCAGGATTTTTCGGTGCGAAGTTCCTCCAGAGAGCAGCTTTGAGCAGTGGCAGTGACTTTTCGATTCGCTCAGTGCCTGCACGGTTTGATCCTCCACGGATGGGGTGCCAAGCGAGAAAGGAAGGGGGGGGGGCATGGGAGGAGACAATGTTTTAGGATCTGTCTATTATCCATTATTCTTTCCCTCTTCTGCCCCCCCCCCCCCCCTCCACTCCACTGACTCTCTGGCTCTCTCTGGGTTTAAGTGCGGGCCTTTTACTACACTGGAGCGGCTCAGGGCCCTGCTAGGGCCGTGTTGGTGCTGGGGCTTTGAGCACAGGCATCAGTGGAGCTGCGGGGTGAGACGGCAGACATGCTCATGTGGCTGTGGCCTTACAGGGGAAGATGGTGGCAAGGGAGCCACACTCGGCTTCTAGGACAATCCTCTTCCCATTCAGGCTGTGACGACTGACCCCTCTGTCTCTATCTCTCTCTCTCTCTCTCTCTCTCTCTCTCTCTCTCTCTCTCTCTGTATCCCTCTATTCTTTTTGCTACATATCTCTCTGTTTCTATACTGTTGCTGCTCTTGAGTGTATAACACAATAGTGTTGTCATGATACCAAAATTATGACTTCGATACGATACCTGCCATAAATATCTCGATGCTCGATACTGAAACGATACCACGCAAAATCCTAAAATATCTGGAAAAGAAAGGACGCAGACCTCCTCCAAGTGTATTGAGTCATTTGTGTTGAATTTGGTGCACTTTTGTAGTGTGCAGGTCAATTCTGGGTTCTAAACTTCTAAACTTCCTACATAATTATTATTTTTTATTGTCCGTAAAATAGGAATTTGTGTGTGATTAAATCCTTTATTGTTTGTTATAGTTCATTTACATTGTGTTGTGTTTTGGCAATAAAGTAGGCCTACCTATGAATAGCCAAAGTAGGCTAGATCAAGGTCAGTGTTGAAATTACTGCATGCAAATCACTGAATGCTATGCAGAGGGGCCTAATCTTTAGGCCATCTGATGTAGGCTACCCTAGGCCTTGCCGTATTTATGAGATTTCTTTGACTGTTGCAATGGGTACCAGTGTACAAGTACGACGTTCCAACCAGGTCTTCGTCAGATAGGCCTACACCATTAGGCTACCTGTTGCAATATATCTGTGTACATTACGTATATTTCTTTGATAACATTATTTGCTACCATGTAACAATAAGCCATTATTATTATTAGGACTCAACACGCTTCAGTGGTAGGCTATTATATGCTGTGGGCTTTAATTAATGCATGTCGGGAAGCCTATCCTACATCTGGGCAATAATTATTGAACAAATTGCAGTCTGCATGCCATATGACAAACATTACCAGTAGTACTGACCGAATATTAAATAGATTGTTTGCAAGTTATGGTAATGTTATACTAGCGTGAACATTGCGTTTTCATCACCTTATATGAAATATGACAGTTAGTTTAGACAAAAACTGAAGAGATGAACTTGGCACTAATCATGTACTGTAGTGGTGTTTTTCTATAGCCTATTCGTTAACCTGTCGTTCTTTTAACTGTTTAAAAATGCTGGGATATGTCTGCGAGGTGCTTAGCCAAGTTCTATGCGTAGCCTATTGCTTTTGAATGACTTTTGAACATATTTTACTATGAAACATATTTTACAAACGGGCCTCTGTGTACCTGATGGCTTGCCTTCACTATGATGTATCCAAAATAGTTCCAGAATTCACCTTTTGTTTATTCCACAAGCCGAGGACTGTCGGCAAAGAACTATGTTGACATTGGCTGCCCACTCACTCACTCACTCAGCGCTGCCTGTTTGACACACCCACTTGCTTAGATGCATGCAAGGAGCATGGAGAGTGGAAGCAGTCCACTTAGACGCAGAACGTTATTATTTTAATAAAGTATCGATTCTAAAAACGTCGGAAATCGTATCGTTTTTGCGTCGTGATACCTTTCTAGTATCGATACACTGTGCAACACTATAACACAATTACTCTTGAGTTTAGAACACATTTGTTTGTCTCTGTCTTTCTTTCATCCCCTCCCCAGTCTTTGTCTACCTCCTTTTCTCCCTCTCTCAATTTCAAATTCAAATTCAAATGGTGCTTTATTGGCATGACAAATATGACACTTGTATTGCCAAAGCAATTGTTACATAAAAGTACAGTATCAGGATCTAAGCAATTATACAGGTACAAGGGATAGGGGTACATGGACAAAGTGTAAAGAACATTTTTTTTTTTTTTTTTTGTCTGTGTCTGAGTACAACATATTGAGTTCAAGTTTAAGTTCTGAGTGACTCAACATAGGCAACAAACTTACAGACATACAATACATCAGGGCACAAATCTAAAGTGGACTGAGTAGAAACTTCAAGTATGGTACAGTATATACAACATGAGGGGACTGTGTTGAGTTAGTGTATGTGGCTGTGGCTGAGAGAGAGGGGTGCGTGTGTGTGTGTGTGTGTGTGTGTGTGTGTGTGTCTGTGTCTGTGTGTGTGTCTGTGTGTGTCACATGTACATGCATACAAAAATCACTCAGTGTCTCTCAGCTGGTGACAAGCAAGGACATATTGGGCAGCAGTAATACAGCTGTCTGTGTCTTCTCCCAATAGGTATAGTATTTTATTTGGGTTTGGTAGGTCATAGAAATTAGGGATTTTTTCTTTCATTTTTGGGAAGTATTTATTGCGAATTGATTCAAATTTTGGGCATTCAGTTAAAAAGTGTAATTCAGTTTCAACAACATCATCTCTGCACTGCTGGCATAGACGCTCGTCTTTTGGAAGCCATGTCTTTTTGTGTCTTCCTGTTTCTATGGCTAAACGGTGTTCACTGAGTCTGTATTTCGTTAGTGTGCATCTCAAATTTGTCTCTTATATTTTTGTTAGGTAATGTGCAAGTGTATATTTCCTGTTTAGGGTCAGATAGCATTGCATTTTGCTTTGGGATTGTGTTTTAGATTGCCAATATTCGTCATAAGTGTCTTTTAGGTTTTGGGGGGTTTGGTTAATCCAAACATTTTGTGTGGATGTAGCCTGGTATTTGGCCTTTAAAGTGTTGGATGTCTCTGGAGGAGGGTGACTGAAGACCAGGTTGGTAGGGGAGTTATCTTTGCTCAACTCTTGGTGTTTCAGGGCTTTATAGTGGAATGAGTTTGGGTCACTCAGACTTACATGTTTGATGTCTCTTTCTCTCTTCTCTCTCTCTCTCTCTCTCTGCCTGTGTTTCGTGTCTGTGTTTCTCCAGGTGAGGGCTGTTTTGTGTTCAGTGGCTCAGCTTGAGCTAGCAGGCTGGAAAGGGCAGTTATTGACTTAGACTGCTAAGCAAAGAGTGGAATGTGGTGCAAATAGGCAAACCTGCCTGGAGCCCATACTGCGCTCAATGAACAGCAAACATCTTAAAGTCCACATGGATAGCTGTGGATCAACGCACCTCATCACCACTGTTCTATCAATCTTTATCCTGCAGGACAGAAAAAACCCATATACACATACACACTAATTAGGGATGCACTTGAACTTGAATATGTTATTCTGAAAAGCATGGATAATGCAGCATAAATGAATACTGAATCTTCATGAATAAACAAGTTATTATACAGAAAAATAGTCAGCTCAATTACCGACTGTGCAACAACCACTGTTTCCTCAAATCAATTTCTGGATGGTCAGAGAACAAAGTGCCAGTTTGCAACACACAAATTAGATGAGCCTACTAGAACTAATTGAATAGAGATCACAATTTTTTTTATCTCTGAAGCTGCCCCACAGTGTCAGCATGACCATTCAAACCATCTCTCAGGGAAAGGAGGTAGAGGCATTCGATACATTCGATCCCATACCCTTATGTCTGTACATCACTTGTAATTTTTAGCTTTTAACCTCATAAATAAAAACAAGTCCAAATATAAAAAGCAGTGTTTAACCTTGCATTTCAGTCGATATTCTTTCATAACATGATACCAATAGTTTGCGCCAGTTCACACCAATCAAATTGTCTGGGTGGGCTTTATACAATGATAGACAGATGAGCAATGGTGCCAAATCTATCATGTCACCTGAGCACGCTTTGGTTGATTTTGTTTACAACACAAAGGCTGTCACTAGAGAAGCTAGACATTTTGCTATTGCATCTGTTGTACAAGATATTGACTGAAAAACGACATTTGATGAGAAGATGGAGGTTTTTGCTGTTCTCCCTAGAGGATTCACAGTAGGCTATTTTGCTGCTCAAATTGGTTAGGTCTATTCAATTGAGTGCAGTGGCATTTTCCCCCCTGTATCGGTTGAAATACGCCCCATAATAACGTCCCAATCAAGCAGTATCAGACTCCAATTCTGAATAGAATTGAGGGCTAAATTATACCATTATCTCTAAGACATTTTCAAAAAACATTAGTTTTACAATAAATAAATTTGGGCAAGTTTGAGTGATTGCACAAAGATGTGTATTAATTTTATATATAAGAAGAGTGATTTTTCTTGATTGATTGAACATAAACATACTCAGACAAACTGACATATACACATATTCACCCACACTCACACAAACATGCAACATTTTACCCTTACTTTAAATATGATTATATGGGGAGAATAATTTCTCTTCCTCTTTCTTTATTTCTCTTTCTTTTTCTCTTTCTCCCTCTTTCTCTCCCTCTCTCTCTCCCTCCCTCCATCTCTCCTCATCCTCTATCTCTTTATGTCTGCTCCATGGCATCAGAACAAACTCAAACTCAAGGAAATCTGCACACAAACACTGTCTGATCTTGGCAGCCAGGGCTTAATGATTCTGGACCGCTGTGGATGAAACCGCTTTGATCCCACTAGACCGCTGGGACTTGCTCTTTCTCCCTCTCTTTCCGACTCCCCCCCAGTAAACTCCCCTTCCCCCTTATCACCCAGGCGAGGCAGGCCCCGTCACAGAGATGCGCCAAACCCGTTTGGATTTGGGGACTTTTTTAAGCACAGATGCACCTTGTCACTCGGTTAAATAGGGGCTAATCAGAGGGTGAGAATTCCCCTCGCATCGAGGGCTTTCCACTCTTCCCGGCGAGGCAGCGGAGGATTGGGGGATTCGTGCTGCGAGAGCGTTAATGTCTGACTGGTAAGGCAGCGGATTCTGAGCTTAGTGTGACTGAGAGGGAGCTGTCGGCTCTGCCATTACTCCTGTGGTTTGACTCAAGGAGCTTGGCATTGCCGAAACTAGTAAGGCATGCAGGAACTAGCCAGTAGCCGAATGAGAGTCTTTTGTTTGTCCTTAGAGGGCTGAAGTGAAATGGTCCCTCACATTGTCTGAATAGATTCTAACGACTTAAAAAAAGCCTTAAAATATAGGCCTTAAAAGGTCTACATATATTCCACATGGTCCACACATATTGGAATGCACAAACCAAGGAAATATACACATTCATGTATTCAGTGTGCTTTCACAGTGTGTGAGACATTTTCCTCAAATCTCATTTGTCCCTTGTACAATGATATTGTTCCCTCGCCTCATTTTTCTCTTTTACTGGCTGCCTCTTCTCGAGCCCGGGCTCGAGCATGAAAATGGAACCCAACGTGTTTGCCTGCCCTAGCGGGGTGAACCTCAACTGCCGAGGAGTCAATTAAAAGAGAAAACACATCAAAGAAGTCCCCCCACACTCCTCTCTCTGCTCTTAAACAAAGGAGGTCCCTCTGGCAAGGGCACACAAACAGGTGGTAATCCATCTCCTCCGGAGGGTGTGTAGAAAAGGAGGGTGCGTTTGCGCCTATCCACCCCCCAGCACACACACACACCACCCCAGCGCTGCTCGTGGCTAATCTCGGCGGCCAACGCCTGGGTAACCGTGGGTGATAGTGGTCCCTTCGGTTGCCGTCTTCCGTAGCGGACCTCGTAGGGGAGCGTGCAGAACCTTGATAAGGCGCGACACGCTTCCTCTGGGGTGCCTCATTACGGATGCGCACACCAAAGACCCCCCCCCCCCCCCCCCCCCCCCCTCCTCCGCACCCCAGTGAATGCTTCTGTGAGTTAGGTACAGGGGAGCTGTGTGGCATTGCATTACACCGATTCTTCCTCTCTGAGTCAGGGTCTTAGTTTTGGTCTGGAGGACAACTTTGGTCCTCGGAAACCTTGTGTAGCCTCTCAGCTTCACTGGGTTTAGACTCTGCAAGAGCTTGTATCAAGACTGTAGTGCCAAATGATCTCATTTCCCACATGGCTGCTGAGGAATTGAAAATTATTGTCGCAGAACTCATAATGAGGAAAAATAAAACTTTTTTTTCAAGGAGAGGGGGCGCAAAGAGTAAAGCTCTGCTTGAGTTTTTTTTTTTTCGGGGGCCCACTTAGCCGCAGAGAGAGAGGGAGAGGCTGAACACAAATAGCTGCACTTGGCAGTGGCCCTGGGTAAATCATTATGGCATACTCCACCAGCGACGTGGAAAGGGTTCACAGCTATCAATAAAGAGAAACTGACCCCGTGGCAGACCAGAAGCTAGCCCGCCAAAAGATCTCCAGTAGTACCATGGCATAGAGCCCTTTCTCCTTCAAAGAGGGTTTCATTAGTGCAACCTCTTGGCCACTTGGACCATAACCTAATTTACCACCAACCTGGAATATCACACCCTCCTGGAACAGGATATATAGCTGCAACAAAACATTGCCACAGTCTGTGAGACAAAAGACACGTGTTGTAGTGGAGTGAAACAGAGCAGGAATATGATTGACTGACTTGCTGTTGATTGCCATGAAGGGTTTATTCTTGTGTCAGTATTTGCTCACAGCAAGCCCTGTGGCTCAAGACTCTAGGGTCTGTTGGGCTTTTTATCACATTGTGTCCTAATTATGTCAACATTTTGATTTGCACTTCACCAGTCCCAAGATCGTCTGAGTATGCTTCGTAACATAATACTGATTATTGTGTGTCCTTTAGCAATGTAGAGAGATTTGCTTGGATGCTATGTCAATACACCACTGTCAGTTGATGGATGGCTTAGGCAGATAGCCAACCTTGGTGCATTGTCATACTTTTAATGGATGGTAACGACGTTATCACCATACCTTAATCAATAGCTCTCACTATTAGTGACAGAAAAGGAGAGGCATAGAGGGCTATTGAATAGTCTTTGAAGGGGGAAGTGGGTACTGAGTCATTCAAGGGTACTTTCACACCAGACACATTTGGTTTGATTGCATCAGACCTGTTTTTTCTTTCTTCCATTTTTTCTTGACAATACTACAAAACAGCAGTCAAACTCATACCACTTGTACTGATCAATTCTTGGCTCTCAATAGTACAACATAGTCAAGCTTTTCGCATTAGGAGTCCATTAGTTTGCTAGGCCAGCTTAGGAGAAACATGATTACTGTAGTTCAATGTACAACCTCACTCTTTGTTGCTAGCTGTCACTCAAAAGCAAGTCGGAGAGACTGGAGATGCTTCGCACTTTCGATGAACTCTTCAGTTGTTTCATTCATACAGGTGAAAGTTATGAGCTAGCTACTTTGTCTGCCTAGAGGTGGTATACTGTATATATGAAGCTGTGAAGCTCTACACTGGTTTAAAAGATCAAAGATAATCCATATATCGTAGTACAAGTTTCACAAAGAATGCGCTTAATTTCCAAAAGATGACCCTGGAAATTCAGCTCATATACTGTACTCGCATCCTTTGAGAGATCAACATACCATAGGCAATGCTGCAGTGACACTCAAATGCTTATTTTGGGTGAATGGTGCAACAGCTTAATTGTAGGGTGAAATATAAACATGTTCAGTATGGCTGAACCATTAAAAGTTTGTACGGGATTCTCATTGATGTTATACAAGGCCCTAGATTTGGAAAAAAGTGCTAAAGGTAAATAAATACTCTAGAGTCAAAATGCTTCTTTGGCCTCGGGGACAAGAATAAAAACACATTGTATACAATGTAAGCAAGGTATGAATGAAAGTCCTATGAACATTACTAAAAAATGCAATCGCACCTTGTTTCATCCTTATCTTCATTTGCATATGTTGCAGAGGCCTCAAATATTGGCTCAACGTTGATAAAGTATTGTATTTGCAGACAAACTAATGATTGGTGTCATGTGGATACAAAAATGAGTTTAGAAGACCCTCAATGTCACAGTTTGTTCCATATCTAGGGCTAAAAACTAATGGGCATGCAGTACAAACTTTTAACGGTCCAGTCATACTGAGAACATGTCTGTGTTCCATTCTACAAAGTTTGAGCAGGCTGGGAATAATACTTTTCAATGCCCAGACATGGCCTCCAAGATAAGGCATTTCTGAGAGTGTAAAAAAGTATACAGTCAAGGGTAAAAAAATGTATGAAAACATTGGAATTTAACAGAAGTATTTTTCTTGTTTTGGGACCAAAATATTAGGTAGACAAACTTTGAGCAAAATCTGAGACGGTGCAGGAACCATTTTCCTGGATTTTGTCTGATTTGACACAGAATGATAGCTTGGAAATCCAGACCCAAACCTAGAAAGATTTAGGGTCTGGCTATGAGTAATGAAAATGGCCCAACTCGAGGGACAGCTCCAGGCATACATTTGAAAATATCTCTCAGGGATCCTACGCAGTATGGAAAACCTGGAAAAGTATGGAATTTGATTTTAGTAATTTCAAGGTCTGGATAGGTATGGAAAAAAGAAACAAGGGTATGGAGAAATATCTGTGTTTCCAGACTATTGCATCTACAGTACTAATCCCTTCACTCGGGTCATAATGAACCATTCCTACTGTAGCTTAACTGTCAGTCCACATCATCAAGATACAATTGAATAGGGGTCCTCGGAAAAAAATCTCTCCCACAAGGGGACCCTGGTACCAAAACCAAATCGAGAACCCCTGCAACATGCAAGTGCCCTATACCATTGTGCACTGGTATGTTTACGTAGCTCTGCTATTTTTGGCTAAAACACTGGTAGACTTTTTTTGATTTTGTAAAAGTTACCAAGACATGGATACTGCATTATCTGATAAACTGTTATTACAAACAAATAATATTGTTTACAGTGATTTCTGAGGCCTCTGCCAGCAGTGTACTAGTCTCCAACACATGTACTGTAGGCTATGCTGTATCTACAGAGAACTAAAAATGTGAGTGCACCTTCCCCCAACGAAAAGTATCCAACAGTGGGCAAGTGTTTTCTGAGGGCTACCAAGTTAATAATAAACATTATTATACAGCTCTTCACAATGCTAGTAGAACGCTCCCTTGACAATGTCTAGAATATGGTCAGAAAAATGTACCGAGAAGTTTGAAAATTTGAGTATGAAAAAAATATGGAATTTTGAAATGGAAAATGTGTAGGAACACTGATCTCTGCACGCAAACACTACAACCAATGTTTACTGACTGATTCCGGACTTCAACACAATTGGATAACACTACGAGCAATGTTTACTGACTGATTCCGGACTTCGATGTTGCAGCGCGGTTGTCATCTGTTTAGCTCGCCTTTGGCCCGCCTATATCAGAAACACCGATGTGATTGGTGCAGCGCGACTCCAAGGGCATGGGTAATGAGCATCATTACTGATTGCCAGAGTGACTAGCTGAGCAAATTCAAATTGTGCTCTCGCGAGAATAACGGAATAACTCTAACGGAATGACCCAGGTGATGACAAAAAGTATTCAGTAATTGATTAGTTGACAATTACTTTATAAAATAATGAGGCTGTTTGCATAGGTCCTTTTAAATTTCAGTATGAGTGATAGAGGGGGTTGTCCGGTAACAGCATTGTGTACACACATTTTTCTTGCCTCTGCAGTGGCCAATTCATGCCAATTTCAAACTCCATTTTGGTTCCCATGGTAATCGTACAATCTCTTTTTCTCTTCCTCTCTCTGTCTTTCCCTCTTGCCACCCCTCCCTCTTTCCCCCACCTCTTCCTTTCCCTCCCCCTCTCCCCTGGGTCCTCTATCTCCTTTCCTATCTCCCTTATTCAGAGGGTGGAGGTCCATCAGGACCCGATGGTCAGCGTGGCGCACATGGTGCGAGCCGGCGGTGGCGTGTGGATGGCCTTCTCCGAGGGCTCCTCCATCCGCCTGTTCCACACAGAGACCCTGGAGCACCTGCAGGAGATCAACATCTCCACGCGCTCTGGGTTCCACCACCCAAGTAAGTTGTTGTTGTTGCTGCCGTTGTGAGGAATCGGCTCAGCTCAATACAGTAAACTCTTCCATGTCTATTTACCACTTCTTCCTGCAGTGAGGTCCCCCTTACAGGTGGAGGTTGCCTAGAATCAACCCCCACACAGAGGAGAGGGATTGTCATTAGGGAGGCACCGAGCATATTCTAATATGCTTCAATGAAATTAAACTTAATCCATTGGTTCGACTTTCAGAGCCATGCCTGGTATCTAAAAAAAGTCCAAATTCACAGGGAACCTCCCTTTGTCTCTGAGCCAGTCCATGTTAGTGATTGCCTCTCTGCATGAGTGAATACTGCAAGAGAAGCACATGCCATGCATTAGTAAGTCAGCTGGCTCCTGGCCTTGCTTTGTCTGAGCAGTTTTCAAGGGGCAGCAATTAAGCAAAACTGTGTCACCACTTCATTTAGAAAACACACACACACACACACACATACACATGCTCAGGTTCGGCTCATACTGGACCTGCTATTCCGGTTTCTGGCTCCAGGGACAAAGCCAAATGAGCAACTGCCCTGAAACTCCAGAGAGATAAAATAGGACCACAGGCTTGTGAGATGTTGTGGTGGTGGTGGTGGAGTGTGTGTGTGTGTGTGTGTGTGTGTGTGTGTGTGTGTGTGTGTGTGTGTTTGGGGGGTGGGGTTGGAAGGTTAATAAAAAATAAATAAAAGTGACGCAGGAGTGGCTCTATGCTGAAGACAAAGCTGTTAATTCCAGGGGTTGCTATGGAAACACTCTTGTCTTGACTCCAACAACCCTGGCATGCTGGTGATGTGCCAGCCTCATCCCTTTTGTATCTGTCCCTTTTCTTTCACTCCTTCCTTCCCCCCCTCCCCTCTTTCCTCTCGCTTCCTCCCCTGTCGCTTTCCGCCATCTCTCTCTCTCTCTCTCTCTCTCTCTCTCTCTCTCTCTCCTTTTCTCTCTTCAGCAGCTCTTGTTATTTTTGCTCTTTGACGTAGAAAGGAAAAGACGCAGCTCGTTCAGCTCTCCTTCATCCTCCCTCCACACATCATCTCAGACCCCTGTCTGTATTCTCTAAACGCCGCCGCAGACCACCTCCTTCATCCTCCCTCCACACATCATCTCAGACCCCTGTCTGTATTCTCTAAACGCCGCCACAGACCACCTCCTTCATCCTCCCTCCACACATCATCTCAGACCCCTGTCTGTATTCTCTAAACGCCGCCGCAGACCACCTCCAGATTTCTCTGCACCCTGCCCTTCCACTCCAACAGATGAAATATTAATCAGTGAAGTGGAGAGGCACAGTTTTCAAATGGCCTGAGTGCGTCTGAGGCTGCGTTCAGACACACGGGGCTTC
The DNA here is from genome assembly GCF_018492685.1 of Alosa sapidissima. Taxonomy (NCBI): domain Eukaryota; kingdom Metazoa; phylum Chordata; class Actinopteri; order Clupeiformes; family Clupeidae; genus Alosa; species Alosa sapidissima. The sequence continues at coordinate 16,105,616 of NC_055960.1, forward strand.
TTCCCTCCCAACCCCAAACTATCATCAGTTGTGCGGTGCAACATATCAGAGGATATGCTCTCTGTGGATGTTTGTGGATATTTTTCTACATATCCATGACAATACATTCGTTCAATTCTGGCTGTTTGAAAGGACAAGGGAATAGCAGCCTGTCAAAGAGAGGAGATTATGAATGGTCCAGACAGGAAGAGGAGCCTGACCTGAGGATCCAGGCAGCTGGGACCACTGTCAACAGGCCCACTGCTTCAGCCACTTCTCATTAGGCTTGTGCAGGGCAAACCTTCATTTATTCTGCTGGGCCCTGGATGAAGGCCACCTTTGGTTACCTGACCCTGTGTCATAGCTTTGTTCTGTCTTTGAGTGCCGCGTAGAGGCTGAAAACACATCAGGGCCATGATGCTCAGAAGTTGTGGTTTCCGAAAAAAAAGTTTTCATAACCTTCAGGCTATTGTCTCCTACCGTGGGCAGCCACAGTTTAAATATGCAGGGTGTGTGTGGCGTCCTGCCAAAGAGTGTGCCAAGCCGGGAAATGTCAGAAGGGCCCAGGCCTTGTCCAAGTCCTAGGAACGGGAATGAACTCCAGTCCAATAATGCTCACTCTCATCACGCCTCAGGGTCGAGAGAACAGCCAGTTGCTCCCTGCTGGAGCTGTTGATCCAGAGACATCCTAGTATGGAAATCTGAAAGACACACACACACACACGCGCGCGCGCGCGCGCGCACACGCACACGCACACGCACACGGATCAGCGGTGCTCATATCTAAACAGTTTATTTTCAGATTGCTGAAATTGCTGAGTTGTTAATCAAGCCACAGGTTTCGCGGGAAGTTCTGAACACCTTTTCCCCCTTTCAACTGAATGGTTTTCAGTAGCTGATTTTAAAGTGAAGGACATGAGGAAGTGGAGAAATCAATCAGAAAATCAATGATCTTGGAAGGCCCAAATTTCAGTCCTTAAGTCAGATTGTAGATCTATCATAATATACACATTTTCATTCATACCCACTTTGTTCTACACTGGATACCAAAAAGGAAGTCATTATACTATTGGGGGCCCCTTTATAAATACCACAACACTACCAGAGGATCCCTTACAAAAATTAAATGTTTGCGGCAGATTTGCACCAAACTTGTGGGTGATTTGTGGGAAACAAATGAGTTCACTAGAAAATATTGCCAGAAGTTTACCAGTGCTGCTAGAGGCAAACTTCCAGCAAAGTTCTGGCAACAATGAGAAGTTTGCTACTAGTGGCAAATGTGTTCGCCAGTGATTTGCCACCACACTTAGCCAGTAATGGCAAACTTCCAGTAAACTTAGGGTGACAACCCTAATTTGCATAATGACATTGCTGCAACATTACCAAAAGTTAACCTCAACTGTTTGCCAGAAACCTAATTTGCATGTGAAAATATGACCTTGCCGCAAATTTGCGGCAACTGTTCGCCAGAAACCTGACATTTCTGTAAGGGATGCCTTAAGTCACATGCTAGTGGTGAATGCTAGCAGGGTTTTATTCTCCTTGCTAGCACGCCTGCCCCTAAAATCAAGGTGCTGCAGGTTTGAGGGTTCGAGCCAATGGCGGTGTGGTGGTGAACCTTAGTCAGCCCAATGCTTATTGTTACTTATATAACTGGGTTATTCTTACCTGTCACTGCACCTTCAGGTTATGCTACTGTTATGCCTTTGTTCCCATCTTATTGTAGTACTTTATTTGAAGGTAGATGTGCAGTGAAAAACAAGTGTTTTTGTTTGTTTATTTGTTTTGTCTATGTTCTGCATGTGCTTTCTAGGCTTAGCAGGGGTGAGCATTACAGCTACTTGTAAAATGTAGAGAGAAGAGCACACATACCCTGCTATTAATGACATAAGTCCGTAGAGTACCTCTTCTTTGCACATACAGTACATTCTGCTAAGTAAAGAAGAACATGCATGCATCTGGTCGTGGTGGTGCATATCCTTGAGTGAATAAATGAATAATAAACATAGTTCTCTGACTTCAGTATGAACTTACAATCAAAATACAATCATATTTCAACCACTCTTTGGAATGTGTTTCACAAAGCACTCATAAAGAACAGAACAGCACATAATAATTGCTTTGTTAAATACTGCTGATTGCTGAGGTGAGAGAGGCTTATGTAGGATTAGTGAAGAATAATTAGCTGCTGCCTTGCCGGATTTTGATCAGACTTTGAAAAACAACAACAGAAAAAATCACTGTTTATTCTGCTATACTTTAGCCTAAGGGAGAGAAAAAGATTGAGAGAGACAATAAAAGAGTTGCAGAGAAAATCCAAAGCTGAGCTCACTTGCACCTACTGAACAATCTTTCACGACGGTCCTATAAGTGTACAGTCATGATTTGTTTACAGTATGTAGCACACTTCACATATGAAAATGCATTTTTTTACAAATAAACAAATAATTTTTACAAATTTTCATGAACAAAATTGTTAAAAAAATACTTAGATTTACATATGAAGAACATATACTTGCATGGATTGTATATACTACATAACATTTACACATTAAACATGAAAAAAAAAACATTGGGATGATGAAAGTCATCCATCATGCATGGCATGTGTTTAGTTTGGCCCTGAGGGTTATGGAATGTTACGACAAAACTATGCATGCACCTCTGCAGTGTACACAGTTGCCCTGAATTGAGTGCCAGAGAGTGGGAGGAGAAGTTCTGACTGAAATACACGGGGAAAGGTCTAAAATAGTCATTCTGACCCTGGTCTTGACGTAGACTGCCTCAAGGCTGGGATGCTGTTTAAGTCAGATGAGGCTTTTTTTTCCGTGACTCTCTGTGTGAGAAAGGTGATGTAAGCCTCTAGCCGTAGAGAGACAGGTCGTCGACCCAGATGATGACCGCCCGATAGGCTCTTCAACAGCAGCACGGCGGCAGAGTGAAAGTGCTATTTTCTGCAGTACACCAACAGCTCGGAGGCTCCGCAGAGAAAAGACAGGGGGGGCAGTTGCCATCAGACCCTGCGTGCTGCATGCCTGTTCTCCCAAACACTTCATGCCTAGTCTCTAGTCAATGTGAATGCCCAGATATTTATAGGAGCTCACCTGCACAGTGCTCTCATTATGCATGTGTGTGCATGTGTGTGTGTGTGTGTGTGTGTGTGTTTTTATGTATGCAAACATGTGTTGAGATTTATGCAGTGTCCATTACACCACTGGGCAAATCCTACAACCTGTAGTTATAAATACTTTATGCATGCAACCTAAAATTAGCCTAGAAATCTAGACGCGCCCCTAGCGGCAGCAAATTAATTTGCTGCCAGGGCTAGTCTAGCAACTCTCCGTTGGCTTGTGAGCTCCAGAAATCGAAACTTAATCAGGCCATTGAAATCGTGTATAGAGTCGTTAGGTGGGCTTAACATAATGATTGATGGCAGAGTTGCAACGGTTTGGCTTGAATTCCCTGCTACTTGAAAACAAATAAGATGGATGTTGCTGCTGGCGAACAGTGTGACACGAGTTAAGCTTTTATTATGTTGGCAAACAATTGAACTAGCCAACTAGCTCCGCTGGTGGGAAACGCATGGGACTCATAGCGCTGCCGCTGTCCTATTGCGTGCAGAGGGAACTGCTTTAAACTGCTTAATGACTGCATGAATTATACTGGTGATTGCACCATTAGTTTTTCCTGATATGCCGATGTGGTCACTGGTACGGGTCTGGCTGTGGGCTTGACTATCACCACCACCTCCACCCACGTCTGGACTTTCCCCTACTTACATCAAAGGTCAACACTACATGTCTGCAACGCCGTCATGGGAGGAAGCTTTTCTATGGGTCAAGGGGATTATCGCCACCTTTCCCAACAGTGTCCTTTTCTACAGTACTTGCAATGCCATGTAGACTATTTATAGACCAGTATGGAGGCCTGCACATGGAATAACAATCTGAGATAACACAAATAAACAAAGATCTAGAACACCAAGGATGTAAGGATACCCTAACATCAACTAAAAGACAATTAATAATGAAATAAGTAGTGGAGAGTAGAGTAATAGTATGGAGACTATAATTAAACAGATGTTTACAACACTAAAGATGTAAGGGTAAACAACAACCATGAATAATAATTAAATGAATGATAATTGCAGCAGAGAACAAAGTAAAGACTTTGGGCCCTATCGTGCACCCGACACATGGTGGGGCAAAGCACGACGCAGGGCTTATTCTTATCTTACAGTACACTTAATAAAGTGAGTAATTTTTCACCATGCCCGCCACCAGGGTAGGAATTTCACGGCGTCCATGACGGCCATGGCCATCGTTGCCCCTTGCGTTGGCCGTAATGCCCCTTTGAAAATCAGAGGTTTACAGGCCACGGTGGCCTTGGTGCCCTCTTCTTTCAATATTCTGCTTTGCGTCCTACTAATAGCGATTTTTATTTAGCCTATGGCCTGTCAAAATAATCTTAGCATTCACAGCGCAAATTAATTTAGTCTTTTACGCAGTGGAGAAAGTGACAGCGCAAGAAAGAAAGTGCGTCCAAATTCACCCATTTTTCTCAGTTTAACTACTCGCGAAGTAGCCTACTCATCACACAGACATCACAAGTATCACATGAAAGAGCTTTTTCTCAGCTTTTAAACAATGTTAGCCGCTAATTGCTGTGGTGAAAGTTTCGCGAGAAAAGTAAATAATATCATTCAATTTAATCATAAATTCTACTGAAGGTTTTGCGTCCATCTCCCTACCCATTCATCTCGGTGGAATACTTCACGAACCCTTCGTTTAAGACGTGACAAACCATATATCAGAACAAACAGCAGACCTTACCGAACACAAAGATGTAAAGCAGTCCCCTGTACAGTTAGCCGTTCCAGAGTAATCCAGTTTTGAATTTGCTGTACATTTCAACATGCATGGATGTCTCCAAATTTGGGTTTTAAGTTTTACAATGTTTTTAAATTGTTCCACATGATTTTTTAACGAGCCAAATACAAAGTGAATGTTAAAAAATATCGCCTAGATATCAGTAAATCAGAGGACAGCTGACTAAGAGTTTGTGAAAGTAGCCTTAATGATCACAAAATGCTAAGCATGCATCTAGGCTATTTGAGTTTCTTAAAGCTGAGCTGTGCTTAAATTGTTCAATACAAGATTTCATAACAGGCCAAATATAAAATAAATGTTAAATATAGCCTAGATATCTGTAAATATTAGATGATCAGATGATTCTCAGTGATCAGATGGTTCTATGTAATATGTCTTGTTTCATGTTTTTGTAATGTTTCATACAGTGATGCAGGTCTACTGCAGTGAATAGGCTAAATACAACTTTGATCATTTTTATAGCCTACTGGTGCACTGCCCTGACATGTGGCCTTTGTGTCCCCCACCAAATATGCCCAACTGAAGGCCAAGTGTCCTTGCCCCCAAGCCTGCCCTCCACTGTTATTAAACCTTGCACCCAGGGGTGTGGCAATTAACGACATAAGGTGTGGTCTGGCACGTGATCTAAAAATCACTATCTTACAGCATCTAAAAAGCATTACACCACTGACCAAGAAAAACCTGGTCTACTGTATAGTGAAAGGCGCAAAGCACAGCTGAAGATGCACTGTCACGAGATGTTAGCAGCAACTCCTCTGCAGGATAAATATTCTTAGGATTTTTATTCAGTCATTCGAACATTATTGGGTTGCTTTGCTTTGTGTTGCTTTTTTCATGCTATGTTTTAGATGGTAATCCTTTGTCAGTCAATAGTGAAAGTAATTAACTGTGTAGAACTGTTTTGTCCTTGACTTTGAGACCACGGTGAAGTTTGAAGCTCACTTTGCTCACTTTTTGAGTTCAAATAATAGGCAAGTGCAAATGCATGTAGGCTATACTCTGCTACTCACAAACAGGTTTTAGTAAAGCAAGGTTTAATGGAATCCCTGTAAATACCGATGCGCTGCTTGCTGTTAAAGGGAATGACGGATGTTATTCTCATTGGTTTAAAGGATGTTACGCCCCAAAACACATCCATGACTAAGAAACATAACAACCCGGCATTTGATCACAAAAGCACACCATTAAATTAGTGAATGTGGACTGGCCACGCCTTTAATGTCTATAAACTTTGCGCCTCTGACCATCCATTTCTGATCGTCAAGATGGGGCCCTTCATGTTAACCCTTAAAGGTGTAGGTTTTTGAACATTCTAAGTTCCGCAACAATTGAAGGTTCTAAAATTCTATGTTGAATTCAATGAACCCAGATATTCTTTAGAATGTTCATTTCTCAACATTCCCGTCACACCGGTGTGACGGTACTCCTTTAATAACCAAAGTGTTTTGCCCTGTGTGCAGGTCAGAGGAGTATGCGCGTCACAAGTCTACTGGTGTGCCAGGGACTGCTGTGGGTTGGCACTGCCTCTGGCATCATCGTTACCCTACCAGTGCCCAAGTTGGAGGGCATTCCGAAAATTACAGGTACAGTGTATCTTTTCTCAGCCATACAACGGAGATGATTCTTTGCATTATTCATGTAAAAAAATGCAAACAAATAGAAATTTGTAGAAACAAATAGCACAGAGATGTTGAATAAAGTAATATGAATCACTTAATGTGTATCACTTGCAAGTACAAAAGAAATTCATATTGTTTTTTTTGGAAGATAAAATGTTGTAGAGCTCTTGTTTTGATTGTTTGTATTGGGAGTACTGGGATCTTCATTGCAGAGTGGTCTTTTGATCATGTATCTTTTTCCCCCTGCAGGTAAGGGAATGACGTCCCTCAATGCCCACTGTGGGCCAGTAGACTTCCTGGTGGCCACCTCCAGTACTCTGTCCCCGGACCTGCTCAAGAGGGACTCGATGTGCGACGGGCCTGACTCAGCCTTCGGTGGCGAGGACCGCAGCGACTCCTCCTCCCAGGAGTCCCTACAGCAGCTGGCCGGTCAGCCACCGGTGACGGCATCATCGCACAACAATGCCACCGACCTGAGCAAGGCCAAGGGCCGCGGCATGCTTCTGCAGTATCGCGTCCGCTCCACGTCCGGCCTGCCGGGCCGCCCACTGACGGCGCGCGTTGGTGACGAGGCGTCCGACTCATCACTGGAGTCGCTGGAGCACAGCTTGGAGGACGGCTCCATCTACGAGCTCAGCGACGACCCGGACATGTGGGTGCGGGGCCGGACATGCGAGCGTGACGGTGCGCGTAGGGACAGGGTCAGCTCCGTGGCCGTGGTCTCCGGAGGCAGGGGCCTGAGGCGGCTCCGGGAGGGGGAGATGGTTCCGGCGCGCGGGGAGGAGTCGTCCGACAGCAGCCTGATGATCTGGCAGCTGCCTCTAACTGTCTGAGCGAGTGGCGCCGGCGTTCTCACTTCGCACACACAGCTTAACGAATGCCGGCCGTACAAGCCTGCTGCTGGTCTCGGCATGGGCTTGGACACACCAAGACTTGACGCCTTGTCAAAACTGTGAAAGGAACAGGGATGCGAGGTGACAAAATGTGTTGTGACTCCTTATCAGACTCAAGGCTTTTCCCTCTGTGTTCTGCTTTGTGCCTGGCTCATGGTTGAAACCTGCTGCTGTTCTTTGAGGGGCTCAGACAACCTTGTCTGGAAATTGCTACCTGCCTCACTCTTCCGGATTGATGAATGGCATGTGTTTGAATCTGTACCCACGTTATGTTTCCCATCCTGTGTAGATACACTTTCAGGAAGCCCATGTTCACAAGAGCATGGCAACTGACACCCTTCCTCACTCATGTTTCCCAGAGCTCCTTACAGTCTCGTCCACAAGAAGCACAGCTGAAACACAGCCCTCTCCATCGGGCTCAGCCAAATAATGCCACTTATTCCTCTAAAAATCCTTTTGTTCGGACTTCATCTCACTATAGTGTCACAGAAGGATATTTTGCTGTGTCCATTTTTAGGGAAGTGGGTGTGATGGGAGGATTGAGAGATGTTATTTCTCTTTGAAGTTACTGAGTAATTGCTCACTTCACAATACCTTGAATGTGAACACAATTATTATTTTCTCACAGTGGGTGAAGTTATTGCAAGAAGAAAAACATGTTTCACCAAAACGCTGTGTGCTTGTTTTGATAATTTTGTTCCCTCGTTGTATTTACAGGAACTAGAAGCAGGCAGCACAATAGACCAAGCTCAGTAAAGCTTGAAAGTTTACCTATTCACAAGGAAACTTTGCATTTTGAATTTGTGCATAGCCTATCATCCCAAGCTGGTCTTTTATGTTGGCCCTCAGTAGCCTACTGTTATCTCCTGTGGGAAGGAAAGAATTAAAACGTCCAAAGTTGATTAAAAGAAGAACCCGGCTTAGCGAAACATGCTCTCAATCAGTATTTTTCTTCCTGCAATGACCACTCCTAGGCTCCATAGGTCACAGTACTGTTTATGTACTGTACTCAGTGTCAAAGTCTCTATTGATCACAAAAAAAAAACAGGCAAAAGCAACTTCTACCCAAAGAACCTTTAAAAATGGTCACTTTTAATATACTGAGCCTTTATGTTCTCGCTAGCCCATCTCTCTGTGTACCTGGCAATGCTGTGTTTGAATGCGAAACTTGCATTGCTGGGTGTTCAAACTGCTATGGCCATTGTTTTGATTTAGGGGGACAAAACACCCAGTTGAATTAACCACAGACACAACCTCATGCGCATGCCATTAGTGCCTGTGTTGTGAAGAGAGAAGAACGTCATTAGAGCAGAAGGAAGCCCAGATGAGACGGCAGTTTTGATCATCACTTCCAGTCTGACAAGGACTCATTTAACACCAGAGTAGGACTTCTTTGGGTTAACATAGCTCACGTTTCACTTCCCATCTCTTTGTCTCACTCAGTCTCTCTCTCTCTCTCTCTCTCTCTCTCTCTCTCTCTCTCTCTCTTTCACTCACTCGCTCTGTCACTCTCTCCCGATCAGTCTTGTTTCTCCCTCTCTCTGGAGTCTGTTTAGAGATGGGACCCATGGGTGCTGCCATCAGGGATTTTTTTCAAGTTTTTATGATATGAATGAAGCCGTATTTGTAGTACATTCATAATGCAGCAAGGCCAACCTCATTTGACTGAAAACACTTGAAAGAAAACATTTCTCATTCCATGCTTTCCCCTGACCAATACCAATTTCTAAGACTTTTTTCCCCTTTTTTTAAAAACAAGATTTCACAGTTGTATTATGAATACAATTGAAGTGTATCTTGGATACAAGAGAAATGGGAGGTTTCAGTGAAGGAAGATCTGATATCTTAATACACAATTGGATGAGAGAAGTCAGACAAGGTCTGTCAAGGGCAAATGAAACAAAATTACATTTTGTCTGACCGAAGGTTTCACTGAACTGTAAATATGGGTAGATCTGGATTCATATAACTTGTATTGGTGGGTACCACTACCCATGGATTAGGAAGTGGCCACGGTGTCCTGAAAGTGTTGGACCATTGTAGTTCTACTGTGCGTCTTATGCAAGAGGTTAACAACTTATTCAGATTATAATATGTTGTTTTTATTGCATAATCAACAGTCCCTTTAGGAATTTGTACTGCTGCATAATTTCATGGAGATGCTGGCTCGGAGCATTTTGGATGTTGTCAAAACATATAGAAGTCCTTATGGCAAACCATTACTGTCTTAATATGTGTCAGGCTCTGTTCATTTACAGTACTTTTAGGTCTTAACCAGTGTGTTAAGTTTATTGTATGTAAAGGTGATTGAATATTCAATCTCCCACTTCTCAAAAAACAAACCAGTCAATAACAGTAATAAGTGGACTGAGTCTGTGAACATGTCTGGCCCTTAAATAAGATATTCTATGAACTCTAATGGATACTGATGAGATAGGGTTGTATTTAACTGTTGGACTCCTCATTGCACTTGACAGTACTTAGTTAAGGTCTGTGATCTAACATTGTGCTGTTTTTTATTTGTATTGTTTCATTTTACAGTGTCATTGTTACTAAAATAAACACTTACCGCTGACTCTGATACACTTGTGGGATTTGTGAGTTGTACTATATTCCGTATTGGGCTGCATGTGGTATTAGGGACACTAAGGTATATCCATGGTGACCTTATACAGAAGTACAAGGAAATGAGAATGAATTAATTACGAATTAGGAAATGTACAGTACCTCTACACCACAATGAGGCCTTTCTTTCTGGGTCATATTGTGAGTTTTTGCTAAGGATAGCATTTTGAAACGACATCTTATTCAAACCAGATGAGGTGCTGCTGAAACAGCTTTCAGCAAACCGACCTTTAAACACCAAAGAGTTTTTTGTACCTTATAAGAATGTTTCCAAAATTGTTTCAGTGGTTCATCAACACGTAACAGGGTGAACGGCACTTCTGCATTCGCTTCGTGGCCCTTGGCTATAACCGCACTACTGTATGTAAGTTTGCCAGATCGGGTAGCGGATCTGTAGTTCGATGGAATGTGACATAAGAAACTACAAATTTGACTTGCATCTGATGTCGCAATACATCGTACTTTCATAAAATCATGCGTGCGTGCAGTGGAAAAGTCCTTTGGTGTTGGACATGTGTTTCCCTTTATTAGCGGCAGATATGGAAACTGGGGTTCATGCAAAATATACAACAGTCCAGTGGTAGCAACAACTACACCCAAGACCAGTGGATTACTTCATACAGGTTATGAAGCTGGTGGTCAACATGCATGGAGTTGGAGACTGGAATAGCACATTACACCACAGGAGACCTGACCTACAGATGTACAAGTGGTCCTGTGTGAAGTTTTGGCCTCATTATTCTGGATGTCATGAAGTGTGTGTGTGTGTATGTGTGTGTGCGTGTGTTCCTTAGATGAGATGAAAGGCCAGCTGGGATCATCATTGTTACATGTGCTGCCTGCTGGATATTGCACATAAAAACGGGAGCCCTGGTCATAGCTCTGCTATGGCATTATGCTATTAGCTATGGCATTTCTGGTGTTTCAGAAACCATTATGACCAGGCATAATTGGGCATTTGCCCCACTTACCACCTGAACATACTGTTCCTCATCTTAAGTATTAACAGTTATTACCAAGTATAATAGCACCACAACCAATCAACTCCATTATATTTTCCTCCGGTCCTTCAACAGTTTTTTTTATGTATTTTCAGTGGCAAATAATGAATGGGCCATTCAGGCATTTTGCCTTCAAAAATCCTCAGGGTTTTGTCTGTGTGTGTTGCGCCTTTGTTTCCCCCGCTAAAAGCAATGACCGCCTCTCCAAGGTTAATCTTTAATACCATAGCATGTTGTGACGGTCTAATCTATGGACGGGCCATTTTCATTTTTAACCCTGATCTCACTTTGGTTTGTTTGCAGCCAGAGCGTGCCACCTCCTCTGCATCCTCTCTGTAGCAGAGATTGTGTCCTGATTATGTTGTACAGAGGCTTGGCATGGCCGCCGTCGGCAACAAAAGCTTGTCGGAGGCAGGCTGGACGTGGTGCCCGGTTGTGTCCTGGCATTAATGTTCGTGCTGCCCCCACCCCAACCCACCTCCATGCAGGATGCCAGCCACCTTTCCAATTCCTGGCTCTCGGCAGGGCGTCTGTTCTCTTTGTGTGTCTGTTTGTGTTTGTGTGTGTGTGTGCATGTGCGTGTGTGTATAGCTCTCATTCCCTGCCAGTTTCAGTGTGCCCAGAATGCAAGACCCCCTCCCCCCCCTCCAACCCACCACTCCACCAGCCTCCCCTCTGCTGCAAGCCTTCCTTCCTCCATGGCAGCCTCAGGGATAAGCCTTGAAAGGACACAAGGGTCCAAGGGGTTGTGGTACCATATAAATTCATCTCTGGCTTGGCCTGACACGAAAGAATCCCACCTACAGTGCGCAATCCCTCCAGTTAGCATTGACCATTGGAAGCAGGCTTGTAATAGCCTGCAATTGACGGAGGCAAGCACAAGGTAAGCAGTATATTAAATGTGAAGTGCTTCTTTCCATGGAGGTATTATATAGAACTAGAGAGAAAGAGGAAATACCGCCTACATTAACTTCAATGGCCCATACTAGGCTCCCCACTTCAGCCCAAAATATACTTTATTAACCCTCCAAAATCCATCAGTGGATTTCAGAGCCATCTTTAAAGGTCAGTGTTTCAGGAGGATAATCAGGAAAAGAGCTGCACAAAACAAAATGGACAAAAATGATTGCTCAGTGCACAATAGCACACTTTGTGGCCAAAATTTTGATTTAGAAAGATGCTTCAATGTCTTGATATACTTAAAGGCACAAATGGCTGATTCTTAATATTACAGTGTGCTGTGTGCAATGGTATTCTATTCTGATCATTTTCTCACTTGTTTCCATGGGGATGTTGTATGTCTAGTATAAGTATAAGTAGTGTGACCAAAACGTCCTGCTGTGTATGCAAATTGATCTGTAGAACCAAAGTCATCTACTTTTACAGATAATATTATCTCTTATTAATTTTTACCTCGAATACTGATTTAGTTTGAACCATAGAAGGAATAACATCTTTCAGAGGAATGGCTTTGTTATAGTCTACTGAAAGGACACGATGAAAGACATTTTACTTATTTAGTGTGAAGAGTGCACTGAAACCAACTTCATACACTCAGACCAACTGCATGTGAACTAGATGTACTATGGTTCCATGCTATCCATGTGGGGTTACATGCCCACCAAGTTTTGTGTAACCCGGTCTTTCAGTGTCCCGGGAATCCTTGTTGGTGTACGGTCACTAAATGTACACATAAATTATTTTATTGTAAGGCCCCCCATGAACGAAAGTCCGCGAAACTTGACATGCATTCGGAGGGTGTCATAATGATCCTACACTTTTCGTGCAGTTTTGACCATGTCAGCCAGAGATATTGTGATGAAAACACCTAATGTTTTGCTTTTTAATTTTTAACTAGGTGGCGCTATACATGAAATAAGTGGTAATGGGATAGGTTGACATGCCCCCTTAAGACCAACATACAAAAAAAAGGTGGACCTCCTAGGCCCTACGGTTCTCGAGATATTCACAGAAAACTGTCTCCGGCCACCAACAGGCCAGTTGATCCTGCACTTCCAATTTTGTGAAGTTTTGACTATCAAAACGAAAACAGGAGGTTCCATGCTATCCATGTAGGGTTACATGCCCATCAAGTTTCGTGTACCCCGGTCTTACAGTGTCCCGGGAATCCTTGACGGAAATTTGGACAGGCGAAAAAGAAAAAAAAAAAAAAAGAAGAAAAAAATCTGACTAAACCTATATGACTGCCGCTTCGCTGCGCGGCGGTCATAATAAATATGTCATGTGTAACATGCATATTACTGATACTTCCATGCAACCAGCATAAATGAACCTGATGTTCCCATTTGTCCATTTGTGCAAAACGTTGACAAGAACAGTAATTATTCAGTTGCTATTCTCTACTAGACACTTTTTCTTTTTCAGACCCCTCTAGAGCAGAATTGTCTGCATTAAAGAAGAAACAGTATCTTAATATGCAATAGCACAGAATGCCATAGCCTCCTTTAGCCAGTCTGTGTGGGAACTAAGTGATGCTCTAATCAAAACAAGCTCTGCAGTTCCTCTGCACTCTCATTACTCTCTATTGGACACTTGTGTACACTAAACAATTCTTCTAAAGACACTGCAAAATAACCCCTGTCTCTGAACTAGATACTAGATGAGCAAGATGAGAAATATTAAAGAATGCCCCACCCAGGAATTCACTAGCGCTCATTGTGCAACGATACTCTCCATGAAGGGCTTGTGCCAGAATGGGCTCTTTGGGGCATGTTTCAAAAGACAGCGAGCAGAGCAGAGCAGAGGCTTTGCAAACACTAAGGGGCTTAAATAAACAGGATTGGGGGTAAAGGTTTAGGGAGTTGAAGATAGTCACCTCCTCTTTCTCTTCCTGTCACTCTATCTCTCTCTCTCACTCTCTCTCTCTCTCTCTCTCTCTCTCTCTCACACACACACACACAGATACACCACACACATACCCCAAAACTCCCTGCACCCCTAAAGGTCTGGCCCAGTATGACAGCACTGAATCCCCCTCCCCCTTCACACATGTAGGCCACATCCAAACCCATGTGGGGAAAAGGGCTGGATTGGGCAAAACACCACTCATGTAGTTTGGGTCATCATCTCCCTACACAGCAGTTGTTTGCGTCACACACTTGATTGCGTTACTGGGTCAAGCAAACATTATGTCCACAGCTCTGTGTGCGTTAATCGGATCTTTTACCCAAACACTTCGCACAGAAAAGACTGAATGAAATCCAGTGATATTCAGGTCTTTGTTGCTGCATGGACAAGAATATATTTGGTAAATTGGCTCCGGAAGCATTCTCACCATGGGAGTATTTTGTAGGCTGTTTAGGCCTACATGGTGCCTTAATTTAATGTAACTTTGTTTGTTTGCTGGCGAACAGCAAGGAAAAGCATCCCGCCTGGGTGTAGGGCTGGACCTTGCGCCGTATAGACCACAAAGCAGTAGCTGCTGAGTCAGGAAGCAGAAGCGTCGGCAGGTGCACCACACACCACACCGCACCGCATCAGGCGGACACAGACTGATTTGTCGCGCCGTAAGCTAGCGATTGTTCAGCGGTGCTGAATCGCAGTTTGTCACTGGGGCCTCGCAAAGAACCCACTGATCCCTCCCTCCCTCCCTTCTTTCCTCCCTCCCTTCCCTCCCTCCCTTCTTTCCTCCCTTCTTTCCTCCTCCCCTTCCCTCCCTACCTTTGGAGCTCCATGTCTTCTTGCCTTTAAGGAGAAAGTAAAGGAACCCTGAGGAGTCAGAATGCAGCACCAGCAATTTGGTCGTCAAACATTCTCAATCAGTGAGTAGTTGTCGCATTCAGTTTGTCAGTTTCAGTGTGTGGGGGGGGGGGGAGGGGATCGAAGAAATACGAAGAAAGGGAAGAGGTGGGGACTCTCCCTAAAGCTTTCTGGAGATATTTCTGCCAATTAACCCTGCCCCAGGAGAGATTTTCCTATCTCATGCCACAGCTTTGTGCCTGTGTGGCTGTAGGCTTTTCTAGCTAGCTACCCCCCCCCGCCCCACACACACACACACACACACACACACTCCCAACTCTACCAGAACAAACCCCCACCTCTGTTTCAGGTGTCACTTGCATGCTTGGTCAAGTTTCCACTGTGGCGGAGGATAGAAAGGCCCAACTGAAGGTCCTCTGGATTTATCTCTCTGGATTTTAGCCTCCTAAAAGCCCTGCACTGCCTTTCATACACCCCCCACTCTGCACTGCATCAATGCTACAGAGGCAAAAAAAGAAAAAATACTTAGCCTCATCCACACAAGAAGACAGCACTAACAATTTCCATGGGACTTGAAAGAGGACAAATATCTGATGTCTGCAGCTGTCTCCCCGACCCTCCACTTTGCGGCTGTCATATGGCTCTCCATCAGTTGGGCGCAATTGTGCGGCTAATGTGCGGTGAATGGAATGTATGCCATGTCTGAGAGGATCACAACAAAAGGCAAGAATGGCTGTCTGCGACTACAACATTTAAATGTACATCTGGGTAGCACCAGTCACACCACCTCCTGCTATCCACCTCCTCCTCCATCAATCGTTTTTCCTTCAACCCCCACACACCTTCTCTACTACACACACACACACAAACAAGCCTTATCCTGTCACATTCTATGCTTACCAGTGCTGCTGTATCTTCTACAATGAAGGCAGACATTGTCGTCAGCATGTGAGATCCCTCAGCTAGAAAGATAATAATAATATATATATATTTTTTTAAATGAACCCGCTAAGAGGACACAATCCCCAATGTGTCGATTTAATTGACAGGTCTATCACATGTTCATTACTCTGTAAACCTGGCTTTTACACCACTTTGCGAGGACTCCCGAAGAGTCGAAGGATGTTTTATTTATCACCTATTAATCATGTAAAGGGCGGATGAAAATGTGATGGCCGTACATTATGCTGCTGTCTCCCAGGGGGAGAGAACATCCATGCCTGGCATTAGCTTTCCCTAGTGGTATTGAATGCTTATCATCTCTCATAACATTTGTTTTGCCGTTCACAGTTGGACGGGTGGCTTGTAAAGCAGGGCATCTTTAAAACAATAAGTCTTACTTGCTTTAAAAGGACATTATTTTGTCTACATTTGTCATGTAAGCCCAGAGCTTACATACTGTAACGTCGGTGTCTTCTGGACTGAGTGCTATCCACCCAGAATGCAATGTGCGTGAATGGTAGATTGTGTAATGTCGGTTTCTGTAGGTGTAATTGCGTTCTCCTTGTCATGTATGTGTACAGTATAGTAGCAGAGTGAGGAAGAGCCGCCCCCTTATCGGGGTCGACGGCGGGATGCTGCCGCAGTCGGCAGTCCTGGACGGAGAGGCGGAGAAGAGCCTGCGGCGATCAAAGGGGGAGGGGGCTGTAATAACTTTGACTGATCTTACACTGTTAATATATCCATAACAGTTAAGTATGACGGAGACAACTTTCACACGTCTGAATCTCTTTATTGGAACTCTCCGACTGCCAATGTAGTCAACATCCGGGGATTACAGCATAACTTAGTCACCACTAGATGGCACTGCTTAACTACAGATAATATGAAATGCGCAGTTAACATGTATAGTATCAATCTACTACACTCCTTCCCCTTAAGCTGTGAAGTTTTCCCTAATAATAAACTCCTAACTTAAACAAAATCTTTGCTACAGCAAATTACTTTCCAATATTGTAACTAAATAATTACTGCCAACACAACCTATTTGACCCATAATTGCCGTTTACATTTCAGTCTCAGGAACTCTTTTTCACATTTGTCTCTGAACAGGAACTCTTTTGTTTTAGGGACCATGTTTCTCAGAAACTGACTGATCACAAAGTCAGTCGTTTAGGAGGCGCCCTCTCTCTCGAAGGGTACCTGTGCCCAAACACCTCAGGGGAAATGGCTGCTCGGTCGGCAGGTGTCACTGCCTTGTCACAGGCCACTGAGCCTGGTAAGGGTGTTGCAAACGCCTTAGCCTGCATTTGTGTCAACGGTGTAGCTTCAGGTGAGTACGGGCTACCACCTACTGCTCCAGGTGTGCCTTTCCCCCCTAAGTCCGCATGAACCACTGCAGGGTAGTTGTTGGTGACGTCCATCTGCTCATCCTGAACCTCAAATGTCTCTGGACTGGACGGTCGGTTGTACAGCAGATGGTCGATGTGGACTGAGCGTCGGTTCACTCCATTCCACACCAGGTAGGTCACTGGTCCGAGTCGTTTTTCCACTGTTCCTTTCGTCCACCTCTCCTTTCCTCCACGGAAATTTCGGATCAGAACTGAATCACCCTCAGACAGATGTCTCAGCTTGGAGGCGGTTTGATCATGGTAGTCTTTCTGTTTTTGTTGTTTGGCTTCCACCACTCTAGCAAGATCTGGTTTCAGTAAGCTGAACCTGGTCCTGATCTGACGTTTGAGGAACAGTTCAGCTGGTGCACAACCAGTAACGCTGTGTGGTGTACTCCTGTAGGCCAACAGGAAGTTGGCTAGCCGGTGCTGCATTGTTATAGTGACATTATGTTTCTTCTCATCGAGCACTTGTTTCAGCAGTGATGCTTTCACTGTCTGGACTGCTCGCTCTGCGGCTCCATTAGAAGCGGGATGGTATGCTGGTACCAAGGTCTGCTTTATGCCGTTGCTTAGCAGGAATGTTTTGTACTCCTGCGAGGTAAATTGCGGACCGTTGTCGGAAACAATCTCCTCGGGGAGACCGTAGGAAGAAAAGATGTTCCGCAGCACCTCAATCGTTTTTGCGGCTGTGGTTGTTGCCATGGGAATTACCTCAAGCCATTTCGAATGAGTGTCCACTAACACTAGGAAGTGGTGCTGATCCTTCTCTGCAAAGTCAATATGTAGCCTCTGCCACACCCTAGCAGGCCACTGCCAACAGTGTAGTGGTGCTGCTGCTGGTAGTTTCCTCACACTCTGACAAGCATCACATTGCTGTACTGCATGTTCTATCTCACTGTCTAGCTGGGGCCACCACAAGTAGCTCCTGGCTAAGTTCTTCATCTTGCACCCTCCAGGGTGCCCTTGGTGTAGGTCATGCAGTAGTCGTTCTCGGTGTGCTGGCGGGATGATCACTCGAATTCCCCACAGAATGCATCCTTGTTCCACAGACAGTTCATTCCTTCGGGTGAAGTATGGTTTCAGTGTCTCATCCTTGATAGAACTTGGCCAACCGGACCGAGTCAGCTCCAGTACCTTGCATAGGACTGGGTCCTTTAGAGTGCTCTGTGCAATCTCTGTAGCCTGCACGGGGAGCTCATCTACTAATGAGAAATAAAAGATACTACTCTCCTCTGCTGTATTATCCTTTTCCTTCCCTGGCAGTCTAGATAATGCATCTGCGTTTGCATTTTCCGCTGACGTCCTGTACTCTATACTGTAGTCATAAGCCATCAGTCTCAGGGCCCATCGCTGCATTCGCAAAGCGGCTAGTGTGGGGATTTCAGACTTGGGTCCTAAGATGGCAAGGAGGGGTTTATGGTCAGTTACTAAACTGAACTTGCGGCCATACAAGTACTTATGAAATTTGGTCACGCCAAATATTATGGCCAAAGCCTCCTTCTCTATCTGACTATAGTTACTTTCTGCCCCTGTCAGCGTGCGCGATGCAAAGGCGATGGGTTTCTCGTCCCCATTTTCCATTATGTGTGACATGACCGCACCAATCCCATAAGGGGATGCATCACAAGCTAATCTCAGGGTTTTCTTGGTGTCATAGTGAACTACTACTGAGCTCTTCACTAGCTGTTCTCTTGCATTTTTGAATGCTGCTGCGCACTCAGGTGTCCATTTCCAGTCGACTTCGTTCTTTAGAAGTTGGTGTAGCGGTTGCAGTACGGTCGACAGGTCTTTCATGAAACGGCCATAATAGTTCAACAGTCCTAAAAATGACCGTAGCTCTGTGACATTTGTAGGCTGGGGTGCATTTACTATGGCGGCCACCTTTGTCTCAGTGGGGTGCAGTCCCTCTTTATCTATCAGATGCCCCAGGTACTCTACCTTCTCCTGCATGAAGTCGCATTTTGCTCTTTTTACTCTCACCCCGAAGCTCTCCAGCCGGCTTAGTACCTCCTCTAGGTTCCTCAGGTGCTCAGCTCTTGTTCTGCCCGTGACCAGTATGTCATCTAAGAAGCAGGTCACATGCTCTAAGCCTTGTAAGATCTGGTCCATCACATTCTGAAACATAGAAGGCGCACTGCACACCCCATATGAAAGTCTATGATAGACATACAGTCCTTTGTGAGTATTTATTGTCAAATACTTCTCGGAGTCCTTCTCTAACTCAAGCTGTTGGTAGGCATGTGACAGGTCTAATTTGCTAAAGAGAGTGCCCCCGGCCAATGTGGCAAAGAGATCTTCGGCGTTCGGTAGTGGATAGCTCTCCTCCTCGACACTTTGATTTACTGTGACCTTATAGTCACCACAGATACGAATCGACTTGTCTGATTTGGGTACCACTACTATTGGGGCAGCCCACTGGCTATGTTCAATCTTTGAGATAATACCTGCTTTTTCTAACCTGTTTAACTCTTTCTCGACTGCGTCTTTTAGTGCATATGGCACTGGTCTGGCCTTCCTGAAGACCGGTTTGGTATCTGGCTTTACTGTGATGCTGGCCTTAAACTCACGAATAGTGCCAGGCTCCTCCGAAAACACTGCTTTATGTCTCTGCAACACTGCCTCTACATCTGCGTTATTACAACCCCCTGCTGGTATAACTGAGAATATGCTTGCCCAGTCTAACTTGAAGTTTGTGAGCCAGTTACGGCCAAGGAGAGCTGGTCGGTCACCTTTCACTATCACTAGGGGTAAATCACCACTCTGGTTCCCATATTTCGCCCTGACAGTCACTTGTCCCATCAAGGGAATGTTCTCACCGGAAAAGGTTGACAACCGCACTTTACTTTCTCTCAGTGGCAGATGAGAGAGATGTTTCTTATACACTATCTCAGAAACAAGTGTTACGGCAGCTCCTGTGTCAAGCTGCATCTCTAAAGGGTTTCCTTCTAACTTGACATTTACTCTAATGTCCTTTTTCTCATTTCCCACGGTATACGTGGTGTACACTGTATTCATGAAATAAGGCCCGAACAGTTCATCACCATTTCCTGCGGTGTCATTTGGACTGCTGTGTTCAGCCACATACTGTGTATGTCCCTGCCTATTTTTAGTTTTACACATCTTTGCTATGTGTCCTACCTTTGAACACTTGTGGCATGTCTCTGTTCTAAACCTACATACTTGTGCTGCATGATTGCTACCGCCACATCGGTAACAGGGTTGGTGCGTTTCTGTTCTCTGTGGTCTGAAGTTGTCACTTGTGGTCTTGATTTTCCACTCGCTGGTCATTGGTTTGCTTTTCCACGCACCCTTGCTTGCTCTCTTCTTGTCTATCTTATTCACTGTGGCAGGTCCTTTCATTTTGCTGGCAAACTCCATCGTATTCTTCGATGCCATTTCCATTGATAAAGACAGTTCGCATGCTTTTGCAAATGACAGATTTTGTTCGGTAAGCAACTTTCTTTGAATAGCCTCCACCCTCAAACCACTAACAAATCTGTCCCTCAATGCTTCGTCTAAATGGGGACCAAATTCACAATGTGTGGACAGGTGCTTCAACGCCACCACATACTCCGACACTGACTCATGTTCATGCTGGTTCCTTTTTTGAAATTTAAACCTTTCCGCGATAATTAATGGCTTGGGCTTATAATGGGCTGTTAGTTTCCCGCTTAGCACTGCATATGTAAGGCTACTTGGCTTATCTGGTATGCAGAGGTTTTTTAACAGTCCATAGCATTCTGCGCCTATTACAGACAGGAGAACGTTGGCCTGTTTCTCTCCATCCACTTCATTTACGATCATCCATTGCTCAAACCTCTCGAGGTATGACTCGAAATCTTCTTGACCTTCCTTGTACTCACCAAGGTTTCCGATGAAGGCTGCTGACATGCTGCACCGTTAGCTACACGAGCTTGGCTCGTCTTGCTAGCTAGCTATCTTGTAGAGTCACGTCAACGTTACTTTCGTCTAACACTTTAATTCACGAGATCTGCAACTGGAATCCCCTTTCCACTTAAAAAGGATCCCATCCTCGTCGCCACTGTAATAACTTTGACTGATCTTACACTGTTAATATATCCATAACAGTTAAGTATGACGGAGACAACTTTCACACGTCTGAATCTCTTTATTGGAACTCTCCGACTGCCAATGTAGTCAACATCCGGGGATTACAGCATAACTTAGTCACCACTAGATGGCACTGCTTAACTACAGATAATATGAAATGCGCAGTTAACATGTATAGTATCAATCTACTACAGGGGCCCTCTAAAGAAAACTGTGTGTGAACATTTGGGGTGTGTGAGAGGCACCAGAGACTTTCTAATGTGGAGACACAGCACTCAAAAAATACTCCATAGAAATGCATGGGGCTAGTTTGTCATGCCAATATGGCCGTTGTCTACACATATCCCACCCCTTCCTCGGCAAAACATCGACATGTGAATACATTGAGCCAATCATATGGTGTGTTGTGAAGACATCGTGCCAATCATGTGTTGTGATCTCACCGCTGGAGCAAGATTGGTGTCGTGAAGCCTTGTGCACGCACATTTCTGCCGTGTGGGCGCCTGTTCTAGTTGACCTGTTGGCCGGCGCCAGAGCAAAAAATAAGAAAGAAAAAAAAGTTCACTGTGTGGGGTTCGATAGCTGGTTGGTAGCTGACAGCCTGAGCGCTCAGCGTGGTCCGGCTGCAGCGGAGCTGTGGTCCGCCTGTTCCGGCTGGTTAGACTGTGGAGCGGAGCGACGGAGGTGCAGCGTCAGTCGACCCGTGCGTTCCAGAGTCTACGGCAGTGGAGGCCACCCAGGGCCCCGCCAGGAGTCGGGGAAGTGCTGTGGTAACACGCCGCGAAAAGTGCAACCTGAGGGCGGACGGAAGGGAACTGGGGACGAGCGGCGACGGCCAGGTGACTGCCAGCACGCCTCCATGTTGGGCCGCTGGTGGTTGTGGATCCCCGAGAGTGAATAGAGCTCCTGTGGCGTGTGCACCCCACGTGTTGTGTGGCGGTAGCTTGGACTTAATGGACTGTGTGTGTGAGTGGCTGCCCTGACATTAGCAGTAACTGAGCCGGGAGGATATTGCCGAGGACGGCAATGGCTCGCGAGGGGGCTGTGTAACGTCGGTGTCTTCCGGAGTGCTATCCACCCAGAATGCAATGTGTGTGAATGGTAGATTGTGTAATGTCGGTTTCTGTAGGTGTAATTGCGTTCTCTTTGTCATGTATGTGTTAGCATGTGTAGTCCTCCCTTGGTTGTACCCAAGGGTGCAGGCGAATTCCCGGAAGTTGAACCACCCATGGAGCCGTGGTTATCAACTCTCTGCTAACCCCATAGAACGCCCATTCATTTGGGATTTTTTAGACATCCTATAACTTCATATAACATATATCAAGTGCCGACATTGTAGCTTCTGTATTATCTACATCAGGGATGTCAAAGTCAAATACATTAGAGGGCCAAAAAAACAAATTTGCTACAAGCCGAGGGCCGGACTGGTTCAATGTTTATTAAAACATATTAAAATGACTGCACGTAACCTATTGAACCAAGACGTGTACTGTATTTTATTTAATGATTAAATGAATAATGACTGTGACTGAAGTGCGGGCAAAGTTTGCACAAATGTACGATTTTTCCCATCCTCACCGACCTTGTCATAAAACTTGTTTAAATGATCATATGATGCCTCCTTGCTGCTTTGTCGTCTACATGAGCCTTTCTCAAACTTCTTTGACCTGAGGTCCAGTCAAGGCATACTTTGGGGTCATAGGGCCCACCTACATGAACCCACCCCCTCCTCCCACCCCCCATTAAATTATCATAATGATATCACAATTATTATTATTTTTATACTATATTGCTATACATGCACTTCAAAACAGTCAATGTTTAAAGTGCTGAGATTGTTCACAAAAGTTTGTGAAAACATGCACATCAGAGTACTGCTTTACTAATGTAAAATATAATTAGGCCTACAATAGTTTCATTGTTTTTGCATTGTTGCATGATGCTTGGATGAGAAATACTTCTCAAAACAACTGCAGTTATATGGGTGCCGTTGTTTTGGGATGTTTCCCTCATGCAAGCATCATACACTGATAGAATATTTATATGTTATTTAATTACATTTAATTTGAATGCCTGAATGTAAGGATTCAGTAAACACAATACCAGCTAGTGTGAATGGTAAATGGCGGCTCAGATCATGCGTAAATCACTGATCTGGAGATCTTTAACTATCTTTAACTAAGACTAATTAATAGCTTTTGGCTGACTTTAATACTTAATGCCAAACAGTGTTTTATATAGTCTGTGCTCTGTTTTTTATGGAAGTTGAATAATCCACGTCGTTCTATTAAATGTCGTTTCATAATTAGCCTTCCAATAGGTTGAAGCTTAGCTTTGCTACCAACGTGCACACGCATGCATTGAATAAACGCTCATACCACGACTTAATTCTATGCCTCTATGTTTGATGACACCAAATTAACAAGTATTTCCTACTAATTGCAGAAATGTTTGTTTTCTTTTTCTGTCCACGGCTCCTTGACCAATTGCGCAGCAAATTATCAGACGATGGCCTGGGAATAATTTCACTCTGCAGACCATTGTCCACATTGCGGACCGCGGCCCATAGTTTGACAAATGGTGACCTGCATGCTGCCATATTAAGGCCTTTTTACGGTGTGTTTTAGCCGGGTTTTCGCGTGGAAGGCTCTGTAGAAATCTGGCACCCTATTCTACGAAGTTAAACTGAAAGAGCGTGACGTTCAGACACCAGAATGAACGAGTTCACAGTGACGTTCATCAGGCAGTAGTAGCCTAATACAGTACGTTCAGTTCACGTTCGCTCAAAATACATATGAACGAGTGACTTTCGTTCAATGAACGCGTTCAGGCACAACACTGGGGAGGGGGGTAGCTGAAAGTTGACATCTGCCCTGACTGAATACTGATGAATAATGAAGCCGAGGCCCACTTGCGGCGCCGCAGTGAGTTCGTGGGCTACCGTTGCATTGCGGGGAATGGAGTATTGATGCGCCAAACAGCACCCGGCGGCTGTGGCCTGCGGGCCGGTTCTAATAATAATCAAATATCATCCCGGGGGCCGTAGATAATTCATTCGCGGGACGGATCCGGCCCGCGGGCCTTGACTTTGACATGTCTGATCTACATAAACAATAGAAGGCAAAACAGGCTCAACTACCTCGTACATAACATTGGGTTCCCATTAGAAGAATAGTTAGCATGTCTGGTTGTAGGGAAGCTAGCTTTTGACGTAATTTGACACAATTATGCCTGCGTCTTTCTGTCGCACAGTAGGGAAACAACCGTATTGTTTGGATAAGAAGCTAAGTCTAGCCAGCACGGAAACTCGAACAAAGCTATGTAGCCTACAATACCATTGTATGTTAAGGTAAAGCATTACATAGAGGCAAGTAAACCTAATAAAAAAAACAGCACTAACATTAATCATTTCAGAGGTTTTTGATGAATTGGCTGTAGGTCGAAAAAGTGGAAAGACGATTAGGCTATAACTTTTTTGTTTTGTTTTACCATGATTGTGTTTGAAGATGATCATGTCTGGTAGTTTCAACATTAACACGACTTGATATCACTTGTGAGGACGATATTAATAATAATACATAAATAAATGTTTAACTTTGATGACTTTGAAGGTGAAGGAAGTGTGAGAAGAATTTCTGTGTGAACCATCGAGTTACAAGATTAAGTTCGATGGCTAACGTCACGAAGCTAAGGGGGAGTCTGAGAGGGAGTTAAGTAATTTAGAGACGAATGACCGCGTTGCAGGAAGTGTATCATAATAAAGGGACGCCAGACCCTCTTGTAACAGCTGTACTCAGTGATACTGCAGACTCGTAAAATTAGTTAGAAAATAAGGCAGAAAAAAGACAAGTTTCCTCATGCTGCTTCCTTATGTTGGAATGTGCAAAAATGTACAAACAATTAAGAGGATGCCTTCTTGTATGTGATTTCTGCAACAGTGATACTGCAAATGTGTTGATATATTGTTGATTTATATCCTGTAGCCTAAAGCATATCACACAGAAAACTAGGCTATGTGATGTGATATAATGATAACTTGTATGCCTACAATGGTTTATTAAACATCATAGTCATTTATTTAGTCAGTCATCATGTTCATGTTAATGAATAGGAAGGAGGCCTAAACGATAGCCATAAACCAAAATTTCGCGCAGTATCTGCCGTGAGTCCCTATGCGTGAATCACGAGCTCCTTCCAGCTGACTGGCAGATCTCGTGGACAGTCAGTCACGATCGATTATTTAATAAATAAATGTGAATTACGAATAATAATAAAAGGCTTCTACCTAATGTGACTATTTTTTCCATGAACTGTAAAAGAAAACACGTTTTTTCCAGCTGTATTCTCCATAAAGAGTAAAGTAAATTATGTACTTATTTCCGGAATTGACGTCACTTCCTGGACTCGTCTGAGGCTGGTCTAATGGGTCTGAGGTCTCTCAATGACTTAACCCCTACTGGGGAGTCTGCACAGTACGATGGCAAGCCAACTGAAAAAACGTTCAATTTGCATCAGAGCCCTCCCATTGAAAACGACGGAGTCTGTTCGTCCACCTCATGTGTGTATCCTGGTGTACCGTGTTTGTGTATTGTGCATGTTTTAGTGACTACCCTTTTGTAATTTACAGTCTGTCTGTGTGATCCCCGCTTCTACTAATAAAACCATTGATTGGACAATTGTGAGTCTCATCAATTATTACAATACTAAGGTACATATTTTGGCAAAGCAATATGGAGTACAATGACTGCAGACATTCCCTCCAAATGGGTCTCAAGACTCCGGAACATCTGTGTTCTGTGTTCTTTCAGCAGAGTGGCAAGAACAAAGAGGATGGGAGTGGGAGAACAGTAGGTTAAAGGTTTTGCTTTTGATAGCCAGTCAATTTTAAGATGGCAAAGGGGTGCCAAGATTGCCGCTCCTCTCCTCTTCTTTTCCTATTTACTCTTTTCCATACAAGATGCCAAAACAAGCACTTTGCAGAGCGCCTTGCATTCGCCGACCTCCAAACAGCATTATTTCAAGTGAAGGTTTAGTGCTTTGATGGGTGACCTTCGTTTCATATATCTCTTGCGGTAACTCACTTGCACTATCACAGTGGGACCTCCGCAGAGGAGATAAACCTTCCTTTTATGTCTCGCAGTGAATCAGGGCAGTTTTATGCTGCTTATTTTTGTCGGTTATTCAAACAAAATAAAAACGTTAGCATGCAGGTCCAGTTTGCTCATCCCTCCCCTCCCTTTAGCCAACCCTATTCTAGCTCTGCTGAATTTGAACACCAGCCAGAGTGCAATTCAGAGGTAGGCTAAATCACAAGAGTTGTTCTTGACAACACACTGGCCTGCCATACAACGAGGACAAAATATGACGTATTCTCTGAATAGCAAATGACTAAGAGATAGTCTATATTTATTCTGCTATTTATACCCCTATCCAACCTGTGAGATGATGAGATGAGATGATGAGATTTTTTTCTGTGTATTTGTGTGCTATTCTGAATCAGCAAAGCACATCCACATTTCTTCTTTATGCCCTTGCTCACGACAGATCCAGGCTTCAAATTCAGGCAGAATGGTGGAAGGTAAAATCTGTGGCAGCTGCACTTGTTCTCTTTCCTTCTGTGTTACCACTTAACACACACACACACACACACACACACACACACACACACACATACACACACACGTGCACAAGCACCCTAAGGCCCCTCAGCCTCCACTTGTACTCTCATTTAGACAGAAGGGGGTCATTAAAAAAAAGACCAAGACCATTTTACTGACAAAAAGGGCTAAGTGAATTTGACACTCGGTAGTGGTTGAAAGTCTGCAATCTACCATTGCCAGGCCCTCACCGTCAAACAGGGATCTAGCCCCCCACACACATCCCCCACTCCCTCACTCAGAGTGCAGTGCCTATAGTGCCTGACAGGAGGGAGCTAGGATTCAGAGATAGCTGTCTGGTATGAGAAGATGAAACGTTGCCAGTAGTAACATGATTTCCAAGGAATGCCATATAGAGAAATGTGGTAATTTCCCACAAGAGCACATCTTTGTGATACCCACGTGCTGTAATGACAGGCTGCTGCTGTTTGTTTTATGCACAGTGTCACTATATTGGGGAGACAAGGGTTTGCATAAAAATGCTAGCTATCATACAGCTTTGTTATTTAAACAAACTTGAACATTATTCTCCTCATCCATGTGGCATCCTCATATTGCGGTTCCTTTCTCGGTGCTGAAAAATGTGTAAGCATAAAAAGAAATGCTAAGAGCTGGCACCGCTCAAAAATTGCAAAGGAATTACTAGCTGATAGCATCTAAGGCTGTAATAAATTGAGCTAAATAATATTTAGAAGTATAAAGTAATGTTGAGTTCTGAAGTAAATAACTTTAAAGACCTGTGATTCAAGCCTTTCAAAGGCTAATCTGTCACCCTGCATAATACTAAAGTGGGTAAATGTGTGACTATGTGAGTGTCAGTGTATTATGACTATGCAAAAAATGTGTTTTGTGTCCAAATATGAGTGGCTGTCTGTGATGTTATGAATCTGTCAACTTGGTTCTATTTGGTTCTAAAGAAAAAAGTTCTCAGTAATGGCACACTGAGAGGCATCCTCCGTTTGTGACAGTCAGTCTTATTTGTTGTAACACACTCAGGTACACACATCCTTGAAGTCCATTTGAGTAATTATCCTTTAAATTAGGAAGGACAACACTTATAAAATCTGGGGAGAAGTTATTAGGCCATGCCTTATGATTTTAGCTCCTTGTAGCATCTACAGCTTGGATTGCTTCATGCAGAGAATTGCAAAAACAAATAGTCCACTGCCTATCTTATAAACAGTGATAAATAACATCATTAACTTAAAAGTCCCGCCAGGGACACTCACAATGTTATAGGTGACACACCTGCCCATGGTCTTTATCAGCTTTCAAAATATTTTTTTTTTTAAAAATATATGATTAATAAACATATTCATTAGAAGTATATGTTCAAGTGTTAAGAGCTTTATATAGATGCAACAAAATGAAGCCAACACACAAACACGGTAGGAAGTTATAGCCAGTCATCTCAAACTTGTACACAAAAGGATGTGTGATTATTAGCTGCAAGACTTTCCAAACGAAAGGGCAGATATGGAAAAGAGCACAGTTCAGTTTAATGCCAGTAGGTGTGTAGGCTACCGAGTAATCATGAGGTGCCAAAGAAAAGTTCAGTAGTATTGGGCGCATCTGCAGGGGGTATCAGAGTGGGATCATAATTGCAGCAAAAATGTTCATCTTGTAAAATGAATAAGTGTTCTAAACATTATTTAAAGGTTTGTAAACTAGCCCTTCATGAATTGTTTAAAACTAACTAGGCTTCTTTTAAGTATTAATTAAGGAGCTATGCTGTTAAGTGCTACATTAAGTATCAAAATAGAACTTTATAATAACTGGCTTGGTGATTTTAGCATTTGCTCTATTCTTCAGCTCTCTGGGGTTCCCAGTGGACAGCTGTGCTTGATTCCTGAAAGGCGCCATGATGTGAGCTAATCACCCCTTTTCTCTGTACTTCCTATTTAGCTGTGTAGCACATCTTCATCTGAGTTCATTTTTTGTGGCTCAAAACACATTGTCTTCATGCCGCAGATGGGAGAGAGCAGAGAGAGAGAGAGAGAGAGAAAGAGACAGAGAAAGAGAGAAGGAGAAAAAGTTAGACAGAAAAGAAGAGAAAGAAAGATAGAAAGAAAGAAAGACAGTGACAGAGAGATGGAGGCCACCTGTTCAAAGCTTCAAGGTTCTTTGTAGTTACAGAGTCTCCATCTGTTTTGTTTGTTATTGCAAGTATTGTTGAGAGACTTAACCAGGAGATTCACACACAGGTGCCTGATAGAGACACTGTTTGTGGAGCTGCATGTGTCTAGTTAGTGTTCACTTCAAAGGACACGAGCATTGGAAAAATCACAAAGTAATTGGGGAACTTGTAGTTGTCTCTGTTTTTCTGGAGTGCTCACATTTTATGTGTACATTCTACCAGTCAGTGCAACAAGTAACAGGATTTGTTGAAACTTGTAAAACCTGTGCTCCATTTATTTTTTTCACATTCATTTTCAAAGATAAACTTACTCTGTTAAACTAAACGTTGCTTCCTGAAAACAATGGATGGCTCACAAACGCTAATAATTTTCAGCAGTTGTATAAGCCTTAAGTTTGCCTCTGGTGCTAAAATGCATGCCCAGGCTCATGAACGGGTATGGACGGGTTAAGGGCCCTATCTTGCACCCAGCGCAATTGACTTTGTTCACTGATGCATGTATCATTCCTATTTTGCCACTCCACATTCCTCCACAGACGCACTTTGGTAAATTAGGGAATGAACTTGCGCTCCCGTTGGCGGTTCAGAGAAAAGAGAAGGCCTGTTCCGGTGCAAACATTCTTTGGTGCTTTGCAGTTTCAGAAAACAATTCCGCCACAGACCAGGATAGTCCTAGTCTAAAGTCAGTGGCGCTATCCAGATGCTATTGTAAGGGCCAGCGGCGCCGGAACGAGTTTGAAAGTGGGGGTGCAAAAAAAAAAAAAAAGAAAAATCTGGTTTCGGGCTGGGTTCCCAGAGACCATTTTGAAAATTCCAGAGGCCAACTACGTGGGATATTACGTTGGATATTACGATATAAGATAGACTTTTTAAAAATTATTATTAGACTAACAAAAATTGTCATTACGTTACAGTAGGTGTGTGGTTAGGTGCTGTGGTTTCATTCAAGCTGATTGGACTGCAAGTAGCGTCTTTTTACGCAGAGTGATTTAGTCTAGGCTAGAAGTTCTAAATGAATAATCTGCTAAAATAAACTGTGTCTGATATTGACAGACACAGACACACCAGCATAACCTGAATTTCCATTCAAGGAATAAAGGAGGTAGTCTATAGCCTACAATAATAATGATCACAATCTCCATGTTCTGTCCTGTGCATGCAGCCAAGCCTTGTTAATGACTGTGATGAAAAGATCTGAAAGTAACCTACTTGCTACATTTTGAAGGTTAGCGTAGTAACCTGTCACTGTTTATCCCTGTAAGAAAACGACACTAGAATTAGTTACCCAATTGTGCCTGTTCCCTTTGTGTTTGACTGTAATCATGTTATACATTAATTAGTGATTAAAAATTACCTTTCTGCGCTCCATACTTGAAACACGAACTGATCTGACCTGACCCGAGTTTATGTGTGTGCCTGTCTGCAGTCATGATTCTCTACAACTTTTTACTGCATTGCCATGAACAAAGTAAAGGCAAAAAAGGTGTTTCTTTGTCGAACAAATTGGGATGCAATGTGAGGCTTGAATTGAATACCATGCAGGAATTTGCTAGCATCTCAAAACCGGATTATGAACATTCTTTGCCATAGAGAAACACTAAATAGCATTGGATTATAAACATGCTTTGCCACAAAAACAGAGAAAACGTGAGGTAAGTCGAGCTATATGAAGTTATTATTTAGCTGTCACTTCGTCTGTTTTATAACCCAGAAGGATGTACTTGGTATCAAATGATAGCTCTGTCTCCTCTTTCATCTGACATGCGTAGCATATCTATCCGATGACAGGTCCGCGAGTAATTCAAACGAGAGTAATGGGTGTGCAGTTGGTTTTTGTACATGACGTTATTATTTTGCAGTCACTTTGTCTGTTTTCATAAGCCAGAAGGATCGACATACTTGGTACCAATGGATAGCCCTGTGTCTCCTCTTTCATCTGACATGCTTGCCATATCTATGCGTTCACGGGTTCGCGAGTAATTCAAACGAGAGTAATGGGTGCGCAGGTGAACGCAGAGACTGTAAATATGATTTAATGTCTTAATGATTTTTTTTTTATCTTCATACTTTAACGTACAGACAAGTGCGTGGTCTCGTTGGAAAGCCCCACTTCTGCTCTGTCACAGGATAAAGGCTTCTCGCTGCTATGAACAGTTGCGGAGCAATGTAACAGAGAAGAAAGGGTGTGTTTATTGACGCACTTTGCATCAATCGGCTTCGAAGGGTTAAAATTTCACGTACCCCATGGAGTGCCTTCACGTACCCCCATTTGGGAACCACTGCTCTAATCAATGCGATGCCGTGTCGGTGTTGTGGTCAACAACTGGCCTTTTTTTTTTTTGCGTTCGCACCCCCTGCACCGGTGCTTCCGGCGCGCTTGGAGGGCCCATGCTTGGTGCGCACACTTTGCTTGTCTCCTACACGGATGCAGCAGTTCCCATTTTTGCAAACCATACATAATTAGAAGGAAAAATATTACCACACGAGGGAAATCATTGTGGTGTCCATGAAGATGTGAAAAAATAGGCATAAATCTAGCGTACGCATTTACCCAAATTATTCAGGCTAATTGTAGTAATGACGGATCAAACTAAACTGTTTGACCAATAGTGGCAAGACACATACTGTAGGTATATAAGGACATCTGACAAAGTGGGTTGTCCGTCAAGAACCCGGAAACAAAATTCTGAAGACTGCGAAATCACCTTTGCCATCATGTAAGTTCATTAAAAACCTTACTCTTCAACTTACCAGTTAAGTTGCGCTTGCTCATAATTTTTCTATTGCACAGTGAGATGGAATACATCTTGGGACAGAGAATTAGACGCAGGAGGGAGAGGGTCAACCGGCCCAGACAGACCTATTTCTCCCTCAGTAAGGAGGAATGTAGGCATAAGCTACGCCTGACCCGTCAGGCTGTGACAGATGTCTGCCATCTCCTGGCAGATGAGCTGGGGACTGATGCACCCTGTGCTTATGCCCTCCCTGTTGCAGTGAAAGTTACAGCAGCACTGCCTTTCTACAGTGTATGCGTCTGGGTCTTCCAGCACCCCCTTAGCTCCATTGGAGCTATTTCACAATCTGCCATAAGTTCGGCTATACATGCAGTTACATCAGGTCTAGTCCGGCATGCTGGGGAATACATCCAATTCCCCGTCACACCTGACAGCCAGGAAAGAGCGAAGCAGGCGTTTTGGGCAAAGTACAGTATGGGTTCCCTGGTGTCCTTGGTGCTATAAGGCCTTTTCACACAGAGATCCCGCTAAATTTGCGGGAAGAGGGGACGTATTTTTGCCGTCTTTCTGTGTCTGAAAGCGAGGTGAAAATTTGCCGGCCTGCTGATCTGTTCACATGATGCGGCATTTTGAGGAGCCAGGAGGCAGGATCAGCTATAGTAAATTAAATTGTGACGTGCAACAGTGGGGTAGAGTGATAGTCGTAGCAGGCCTTATGTGCGTGGGCCTTTAGATACAGCAGGTGTGCGATTTCAAAAACCATGGCGGGAGAACCGACTGCACTTTGGTCAGCTTGCATTTGCTTTGCTGATGCTGTTAGAATGTTAAATTCTTGCAATAGATGTCTTCAGACAATAAAACGTAATTTGGAAGGGAAATTGAAGATAAGAGTTGCCCCTTGCGTTGGCCGTACAATGTAGCCTACTGTGCGTACAATTTATATTACAAAATATTACAACAATTAAAATAGCTTGTGTACTGTCTTAATTGAAACATGCTTCGCGCACAAATGATAGCCTAGGGCAAAGAGAATGGACATCTCAACATAAGGATACATTAGAGGATGATAATTAGTGTAAACTTTGTCACATGACGAAATAAGCAGTTCTTTAAAAACGCAACGTTCCATTCAGTCATAAATCATTCAAGCGTAGGCCAGGCCTAGTGCTCGTCATGAAAAGAAAACAGCAGCTTAATATTTTCCAGGTGTTTAACAGTAGGCCTAAGTGCACTGTTAGCAGTTATGCCGAAGGCAGTGAGATTATTAGGCATTGCATCCTGTCACTCAACATCGCAGTTCGGGTTGATAAGATTCAGTTAATGCGAGTATGGATCGTCTCAAAGTTTGGGACAACCAAACAGCAGTGTAGGCAAAGCAAATCCTAATTGTTAGGTTACCATAGCTGTCTTTTCTCTAGGCCTGGGCCTATCGGAAATCGCGACATAAGCACATTGGTTTCTGTTTTATTTTCTTTCTTGTTGGGTAGTGAAGCGATAATGCATTTAAAGCAGTAGGCTACTAACCTGACCCTAGCCAGATGAATGTCGTTCCGCTTAGCTCCGCCTAGCTTCACTCACATCCATCTGGGACCTCTTCCATTGAGAGTGATTTCTCCAACCAACTTTATGGTTTAGCCAATCAGGACGCAGGGCGGGAGTTTCATAGATGTGACATAGCGTAGAAGCGACTGTGAGTCTGTTATTAGCGTCACGGGTTGGCTTCGATGTGAGTGGTTGAAGTAGCACGTCAATATATGACGGACAAGTGGCTTATTCAATCATATGCAAGCATTTTTTGATTAGGCCCAGCCTTCTGAAGCAACACTTCAGTGGATCGGTTCCAGATGGATGAGTGGAGCTAGGCGGAGCGAAATTCATCTGGCTATTGCCAGGTTAGTAGGCTACATCATGTGAGCCAGAGCCGATATGGCCAGAACTGCTGCTCTGTAAAGGTATTTCTGTCCCACCCAAATTTGCTGAACTACTTGTGAAGTAGCCTATTCATCACAGACATCACATGTAGCCTATCACACGAAAGAGCTTTTTCTCAGCTTTTAAACGATGTTAGTGGTTAGTTGTTGTGGTAAACTGTTCGCGAGAAAAGTAACTTTAATTTAATCATATTTTTTGCGCCCGTCTCCCTACCCATTCATCTTGGTGGAATACTTCGCGAACTTTCCCTCAACACATGACAAACCATATATCAGAATAAACAGCAGACCTTACCGAACATAAAGGTGTAGCCTAAAGCATTCCCCTGCACAGTTAGCCATTCCAGAGTAATCCGGTTTTAAATTTGCAGCAATGTCTTTATGCATATCTCCAACTTTGCGGTTCCTAATGTGTTTAAATTGTTCAATAAGTCTACATGATTTTATAACAGGCCAAATACAAAATAAATGTTACAAATATTGCCTAGATATCTGTAAGCATTACAATCAGAGGATATACATATAGGGCAGACAGACGCTCATGAGTTCATGCAATTGTTTTATCGCTGGATTTTAGGATAGCCTATTATGGATTGCATTCCAAGCTACAGTCAACTCTAGCAGGCATTGAATGACTGGAGACTTTGTGAATTTATAGATTGACATAATGTGCTGTCTCTGCTATTGCTGCTTTTGATCAGTTAGATTTATTTGCAATATCCTGTGGTGGGCTGGACATAGCATTGAAATGCCCGCCCAGATTCCCCTTTCCGCCTTCAAAGTCAAAGTCAGCTTTATTGTCAATTTCTTCACATGTTCCAGACATACAAAGAGATCGAAATTACGTTTCTCACTATCCCACGGTGAAGACTAGACATATTTTACCAATTTAGGTCCACAGACAAACATAACATTCAAGTAAACAAAAAAGTAAGTAAATAAGAGGGCACATATAATAATGAAAAAATAAGAGCAGCAAAATTTGGTTGAAATTGTGCATAGACAGTCAATAAAATACTAGTGCAAAGTCAGGCCAATAAAAGGCTTGGGTAGTTCTGTTTGACCTAAGTAAGAAAGAAAGTGGCATAGTGGTGCAAGTTATGTAAGAGCAGCAGAAGTGTTGTGTTTTCAGGACAACAACACCAAGTTGTTAAGTGTGCAAGTGTGCAAGTGGAGTAGTGCAGGCGGCCATTTTGGGTCCAATGTCCAGGATGTTATGTAGCTGAGGGTGGAGGGGGGAGAGGAGGGAGAGAGTTCAGCATCCTTACAGCTTGGTGTATGAAGCTGTTGGTGAGTCTGGTAGTGCGGGAGCGCAGGCTTCTGTACCTCTTCCCAGAGGGCAGTAGATCAAACAGATTGTGAGCGGGGTGACTTGCATCACTCACAATTTTGGTCGCCTTGCGGGTGAGGTGGGTGGTGTAAATGTCCTTCAGGGAGGGGAGTGAAGCACCAATAATCCTTCCAGCTGTGTTCACTATGCGCTGCAGGGCTTTCCTGTTGTATTCAGTGCAGCTTCCGCCCCACACAGCGATACAGCTGGAGAGGATGCTCTCAATGGTGCCTCGGTAGAATGTGGTCATGATGGCTGGTGGAGCACTTGCTCGCCTGGGTTTCCGCAGGAAGTACAGGCGGCGCTGAGCTCTCTTCGCCAGTGATGCAGTGTTGGTGGTCCAGGAGAGGTCTTCACTGATGTGCACCCCCAGGAATTTGGTGCTGCTCGCTCTCTCCACCACAGCACCGTCGATGGTCAGTGGCAGGTGTTGGGTGTGACCTCTCCGGAAGTCAACAACAATCTCTTTGGTCTTGCTGACGTTCAGCAGGAGGTTGTTGTCCCTGCACCACGTGGTCAGATGGTCGACCTCCAACCTGTATTGAGTCTCGTCGCCCTTAGTGATGATACCCACCAGAGTTGTGTCGTCAGCAAATTTCACTATGTGATTGTTGCTGTAGGTTGCAGTGCAGTCATGCGTCAGCAGGGTGAAGAGCAGCGGACTGAGCACGCAGCCTTGGGGGGCCCCTGTGCTCAGTGTGATGCTGCTTGAGGTATTGTTGCCAACACGTACTACTTGGGGCCTCTGACAGAGGAAGTCCAGTAGCCAGTTGCAGAGGTAGGTACTGAGTCCCAGTTTGTCAAGTTTGCAGATGAGTTGTTGTGGTATTATGGTGTTGAATGCAGAACTGAAGACTATAAACAGCAATCTCACATATGAGTCTCTTTTTTCCAGGTGGGTGAGGGCTGGGTGAAGGGCAGAGCAGATTGCATCCTCTGTAGACCGCTTGGCTCGGTATGCAAACTGGAAGGGGTCCAGGGTGGGGGGGAGAATGGCTTTGATATGTGACATGACAAGCCGCTCAAAGCACTTCATGATGATGGGTGTCAGTGCCACAGGGCGGTAGTCATTGAAGCAGGATGGAGCAGTTTTCTTCGGCACAGGTATGATGGTGGCAGCTTTGAAACATGATGGGACGATTGCTTGCTTCAGGGAAGTGTTAAAGATGTCTGTGAAGACATCCTTAAGCTCCCCTGCGCAGTCCTTCAGCGCACGACCTGGGATGTTGTCTGGACCTGTTGCCTTACGGGTGTTGATAGCAGCAAGTGTCCTCTTCACGCTGTCGGCAGAGAGGCACAGGGGCTGCTCATGTAGAGGGGGATGGGTCTTCTGTGGGCAGGTGCTGTTTTGTGCTTCAAAGCGAGCAAAGAAGCGGTTCAGGTTGTTGAGCAGAGGGATGTTGCTCTCACAGCTCTGTGGCGCGGGCTTGTAGTCCGTGAGGGCCTGAATGCCCTGCCATAGGCTTTGTGCGTTCCTGCTGTCTTTGAAGTGGGTGGTTATCTTGTGAGTGTATTCCTTTTTTGCTTCCTTGATGCCACGGGACAGGTTGGCTCTCGCTGTTTTCATGCCAGCTTCATCCCCAGCTCTGTAGGCTTTGTCTCTGGCCCTCAGCAGCCTGAGGACATCCCCTGTCAGCCATGGCTTCCAGTTAGCCCGAGTGATGATGTCTTTTGTGTGGGTCACATCATCGATGCACTTGGTGATGTAAGAGGTTACAGTGTCTGTATACTCCTCTATGTCTGTCCGGTTGTTGTAAGTGGCTGCCTGCTTAAACATTTCCCAGTCTGTTGTGTCAAAGCAGTCTTGAAGAGCATCGGAGGCTCCCTCAGGCCACACTTTTACCTGCTTACGAACCGGTTTGTTCGCTTTTACCCTTTGTCTGTATGCGGGCATTAGCATAACAGTGATATGGTCTGAAAGTCCAATGTGGGGGAGGGGGGTGGCTTTGTATGCCCCTTTGTGTGTAGTGTAGACCAGGTCCAGGATGTTATCTCCTCTTGTTGGAAAATCAACATGCTGGTGTAGCTTTGGAAGTACAGTTTTGAGATCAGCATGGTTAAAATCTCCAGTGAAGATGGTGAAACTGTCTGGGTGTGCCGTCTGTTGTTCACTGACAGCCTGGTACAGTTCACTAAGAGCCGCGTTCTTATCGCTGTTGTTGTTGGTAGGCGGGATGTATACTGCGACTAGCAGAATCGCAGTAATTTCCCTTGGCAGGTAAAAAGGACGGCACTTTATGATCATAAACTCTGCCAGTGGTGAGCAGTGTTTGCATACTACTACAGTGTCCCGGCACCATTCGTCACGGATGTAAACACAGATTCCTCCTCCTCGTGATTTACCTCCCTTTACAATGGCCCTGTCTGCTCGATAGCATGCTAGCTGCTCCAGTTGTACAGCAGAGTCCGGAATGTTGTCATTTAACCAAGTCTCAGTGAAGACGAGCACACAGCAGTTACTTACTGTCCGGTTCGTTGATCTCAGCAGTCGTATGTGATCCATTTTGTTGTCCAGTGATCGTACATTTGCCAGGAGAATAGACGGTATGGCTGGGTGAGTTGGGCTGGCCGCTAGCCTGGCCCGGACGCCTCCGCGCTTGCCCCTCTTCTGCTTCCTCGCACACCGCTTCCGACGCTTTCTTTCCGGGGGAGGAGTAGCAGGCGAGTCCGGTGTTGTTGCAGGCCGGAGTAGTCCGAGTTCCTTTAGCGTCTCTGTTGCAAAGTCCAGAACGCTGCAAAACTTGCTTTTGCAGATGTCAATTAAAAACTGCCTGCTGTACTTGTAGTACGACGTAGTAAGACGAGACGAACACGTAAAACTTTCGGACAAACACTTTTTAAACGAACAAAACACCGTACGGTTGGGACAGAGAGAGGTCGCTGCGTGTGTACGCGCCGCCATCTTGGATTTCACGTGTGTGTGTGTGTGTGTGTGTGTGTGCCTCGACTGCAATGGCTTTGAAGCTCTGCTACAGCTCTTAACACAGCCAGAGACAAGGCCAAGCCCATATGCACACACCCACATACAATATGCTCCCACACACACACAAACGGCTGGAGACACGCACACACACTAACACACACTCTCTCTCTCTCACACACACGCACACCCATTCACACTGGTGGCGGAACGAAAAAACTCGGCAAAATGTCTAGGGGGCTTGGTAGTAAATTTGGCGAGACACTTTGTCCCGCCGTTCCGCCTCGGTCTATGTGAAAGGGACAGTCGTTCCGCGATTCTGGTACATAAAATCGCAGCAATTTTGCCAGTGTGAAAGGGCCTACAGTATAGACTGCACCCATGTGCTGCTACGTGCCCCATCAGAAAACACACTGATATACATCAACCGCAAGGGAACCCATTCAATCAACATACAAGTCATTTGTGATGCTGCTGGTAAAATCACCCATGTCTGCGAATTACCCTGGCTCAAGCCACGACTCATTTATATTGGCAAACTCTGCCATTCCTGCCATCTTCGAAGGGAATCCCCCCTTGGATGGGTGGCTGTTAGGGGACAACGGCTAGGGTTAGGATAGGTCAGGAGGCACTTTACAGTACAGTCCTAAAAAAGTCGCAGCATTCTTTGAGGCATGTTTTACACAACATGTCCATGAATCATGGATGTGTTGATGACATACTTGAGGAAATGTTAGAGGACTTAAGGAGACATAATGTTGAACTGCATGTGCCGATGCCATTTAACCCAAATGCCCTAGCAGCAGCACGGGAGAGGAGAGCTTATCTGACAGAAGAGCTGCATCGTCTATAGTAAGGTAATACAAAGTAATCTCGGTCTAATGTTAGAGTACATTGCAAAAATATCACCATGCATTCATAACCTTGTGATTCAGTGACAATGAGCCCAAAACATTGGAAAGTATATCTTTGTGACATTTCTTTATTTCCATTTTGTCAAAAACAAAAATCAATAGCAAACTGTTCGTAATTGAACAAAAATCCTCTCCAGACTTGAGGGGGAATACGCCCGAGAGGCCGAAGCAACATCGCCACCCGGTCAAGATGGGCATTTATACTTTGCCGCATCCCGGACAGCTCCCGCTCCAGCATGTCAAACCCACCCGGTTTGCTGGAGCTTCAGAAACGGGTGTCCCTCCGGTCTGACGATGCTGCCACGGCGTGTAGTGGGTCTGGATCCTCTGCACCTTGGTGGCTGTGCTGCTCCCTCCTCAGGTGGCCCGTGTGCACTGCTCCTGATGCCAGAGTCTTCTTCCTGTGAAGCTCTATGTATGCGAACTCGATCTTTAAGTGTACCTTGAGGTTGGACAGCTAGTGCATTGGGTTGGGTGCCGATTTCCAAGCCCCCAAATCCCTCAATGCTTTCAGCGGTGAAGGTGGACGCCGCGACATCCTCTGCTGGCGTCAGATCCACCGATAAGTTATACGGCGTGTCCAATTGTTGCCAGCAAGCTTGGACTTCCCCCGTCTTCTGATGTCACTGTAGCGTTTGCAGCACTGGTGCGATGTCCTGGGGATAGATGCCAGCTGTAGAAACAATTGTGGAAATTTCCTCCCACGTTCCTGTTTAAACAAGCTAATTTGGGTGGGTTTCTCCCATCTCCATACAATGCCACTTCTGTCTTTCATGGCCCTGACGAGAACATCGGTCTCCTCGGCTGTGAACCGCCCAGCGCCCAACGTTTGATAACAAAACCACTCCAAAAGTGGACTGGACACAACCCTAAATGTAATTAAGCTTTTCACCACTGACCAACCGTTGTAGATCATTGGTCAAAATAGGGCCCAATATGTTATTTCAGGAACTGGGCCTTTGTTGTACAAACCTACAACAGGGCTTCAGCATCGACTGTCATTTCTGCACCAATTCTCAGCGCATGACAACTGCACTGAGCACTGCATGCATGCACAACAACTCACTCACCGTGATTTTCAGTAACCCAGCAACCACACACACACACACACACACACAGAGAGAGAAAGAGAGAGAGACGCAGACACACACACACACAGCTGGATTTGATATTCACTCAACAAAATAACTTTGGTCCTGATACGATGAGCTTCTCCCCGGGTAGGAAGCACAGGTCATGCTGGGCTGGGCATGAACAATAACACGAACCGAAGGAGATTTATTTTAATCCCTCTTCTCCTTCTTCCTCTTCATTTCTCTTCTTTTTTTGGTGCTGTTGGTCAAGCATTCTTTGTTATGCAACACAATCACATCACATCCCGTATTCCTGGGCTGTAACCATTTTTTGAAAAACCCTCACAGTGCAGAGTCTGCTCATATAATGGCATAGTTACTATGTGTGTCCATGCAAGTGCTTGGACAGCTCACAGTGCTCTTCTATACAGTGTTCGTTTCGGTCACTCCTTGTCTGCACATGCCCTCCACGCACCACAAGTCTTCTCCTCCTGACCGATGAAGTAGTAATTATATATATTTTTTTTTTAATTAAGTGGCTGAATGAACTAGCTGAGTTCCATCACTGTGTGATCAATCTTTGTATTGTTCCCAATGGGCTCTTTGTTTTGTAATACAGCACTACAAATGTAGCATGGCAGATGGGATGTAAAAATCCAAATGCTGAGAAAAGTAAAAAAAAAAAAATAGAGATGTGAAATTTTAACGTCAGAAGGGAGGCACAGCAGACAAACTGCAGGAATATAAATTAATGTTCATTCCGTAAAGCAGTTGAATAGATGTTACATGGATATGGTGTGCTTTACAAAACCACTAATTTGTTTAGCTGACAAGCCCTGAAGCTGCCGAGAGCTATTGTAATTGTTACGGTAGATGTTTCTGACAAGCAGAAAGAGTAAGATTCAAAGGATTCTTGCATTTTTCTGAAGATGGAATGCCTTTGTAAGCCCCTCTCCCAATGAAACTCACCTACATTGCAATGAACGAACAGTGGAATTCGAAACAAGGTTGAAGTAGAGACTATTCATCTCGGATCTTGTTTTGGAATTCAGTTTCTCTCTCATTTCTCTCACAATGCTGGAAGCAAACTTTTTTTTTTTTTTTACAACCTCACGTATCTGTTGTGCTCTTGTGCCTCATGTACCTAAACGACTC
Organism: Alosa sapidissima; assembly: GCF_018492685.1. NCBI lineage: Eukaryota > Metazoa > Chordata > Actinopteri > Clupeiformes > Clupeidae > Alosa > Alosa sapidissima. Next base: position 16,146,598 of record NC_055960.1, read on the forward strand.
ACAAAGGAGTTTGACTTCACATTTTCACCCTTTTTACCTACCTACCTATGAATGCCTGCAGATAGCACTTTCTCATCTACTGTATGTCCAAAAAAAGCCCCTTTTTCAGGCTATTTACTATGAAGAAACCATCTAACTGTGTGTACAAATGCTTTACTGATAAGAATGAATGTAGGAACAATGCTTTACAAATGAGGAACAAAGCATTTTACAATAGTTAACCAATGCTAAATATGTATTGTATAATGTCCACCGAGGTGTTCTGTAATACGGAGTTAACGGACAAGGGCGAGAGGCAAAGTACTCCCCTATGCGCACATTGTGCAGCGGAGAGAAAGTTGTACAACAAACTGAACAAGTCGGCTTCTGTTTAAACAGAACCTCTTTTTTCCTTTGCATGTTATAAAGGCATGACTATTGCCTATAGTATAGTCCTACAGAATTAATGGACTCGGGCGGAGGAAACTCTTTGCCTCACCCTCGTCCATTAATTCCGTATAACAGGACACCTTGGTGGGTGTTATCTCTTACATAGTGAGCAGTTATTATGAAGGGTTACACTTTACTTGGCAGTGTTGGCATAAGAGTGACATTTGGGGTTAGGGTTAGGGTTAGAGGTTGAATTAGGGTTAGGTTTCATGTGTCATGACAGTGTCATGTCACTCTTATGTCAATACTGTCAAGTAAACTGTTACCTTATAAAGTGTTACCAAATAAAACAATAGATGTAAGTAGATAGTAGATGTAGTAGTAAAAATGGTCATTTGTTGAATTTGCAGCATTAGTAGGTCATATAAATTAAATCAAATTTCAATTTTCAAATTTCAATCAAAAACATATTAACCCTTAGAACCCGATTGACGCAGTGCGTCAAAAAACACACCCTTTCTTCTCTGTTACATTGCTCCGCAACTGTTCATCGCAGCGAGATGAAACCTTTATTGCGTGACAGAGCAGAAGTGTGGCTTTCCAACGAGACCACACACTTGTCTGTATGTTAAAGTATGAAAATAGAAAAAAATTTAATTGCATCATATTTACAGTCTACTTCTCTGCGTTCACCTGCGCACCCATTACTCACGTTTGAATTACTCGCGAACACATGATCGCATAGGTATGGCAAGCATATCAGATGAAAGAGGAGACACAGGGCTATCCATTGGTGCCATGTACATTGATCCTTCTGGCTTATACAAAATTGACGAAGTGACTGCAAAATAATAACGTCAAGTACAAAAACCAACGCTGCAGACCCATTACTCACGTTTGAATTACTCGCGAACACATGGTCGCATAGGTATGGCAAGCATATCAGATGAAAGAGGAGACACAGAGCTATCATTTGATATCAAGTACATCCTGAAGTGTACAGGTATGAGCTGTGCCTTGGATATATTCTGCACATTCAATAACCCCATAGCTCAGATATACATCACTATGGTTATGTTCATAGAAACAGGTCATAAATGTGAACAAATAGCAGAACAGGTCAGACCTGGTTGGGGGTGGCAGTGGGGTTATTCCACAAAGTAAGAGCACATTCTCCAAAATAGTTGTGCCAGGTAAAAACCCCACCATGGCACTTTTCTTTTGCCAACAAGTTCATGCTTCAGATTTGGATGGTGTCCAGGCACTACTCAGCAAAGGGATTTGGCCTTGTGGAATACCCAAAGTTTTTAAAGAGATTTAAGATTTGTATTGAGCTCTTACTGAGCTTTGTGCTCTGGGACTGGGATACACTTGACCAATCTGCCAGTTCCCAGACGTGCTGTATCCTATTAGAGTTTTGTTGAGTTTACTACCATCATCATTACAAACATGGTGACTGCACATGCTCCAATAAATGTCAATGTATTCAATGCATTTTTCATGAGAAAGTTGATGATGCCAAGTTAATGTTGATTTTTTTTGTAATATAATCAAAGACAATAATATCCATTAAAGAAAACAAACACTTTAAAATAACTACACACTTCTAAGCATGAACACTTTAACACGGTAATACTTTATTACATGTAAGTAAGGGATAATGTATAGAGTGCTGCAAACCACCTCCACCATGCATTTCTTTCTGTGAACTGAACACTGTGTTGTCCATAATTTATGACATAATTTATTATTAAGTGTTAAAATAATTTATAATAATAATAATATTTTAGATATAGGCTATTTACTATGAAGAAACCATCTAACTGTGTGTACAAATGCTTTACTGATAAGAATGAATGTAGGAACAATGCTTTACAAATGAGGAACAAAGCATTTTACAATAGTTAACCAATGCTAAATATGTATTGTATAATGTCCACCGAGGTGTTCTGTAATACGGAGTTAACGGACAAGGGCGAGAGGCAAAGTACTCCCCTATGCGCACATTGCGCAGCGGAGAGAAAGTTGTACAACAAACTGAACAAGTCGGCTTCTATTTAAACAGAACCTCTTTTTTCCTTTGCATGTTATAAAGGCATGACTATTGCCTATAGTATAGTCCTACAGAATTAATGGACTCGGGCGGAGGAAACTCTTTGCCTCACCCTCGTCCATTAATTCCGTATAACAGGACACCTTGGTGGGTGTTATCTCTTACATAGTGAGCAGTTATTATGAAGGGTTACACTTTACTTGGCAGTGTTGGCATAAGAGTGACATTTGGGGTTAGGGTTAGGGTTAGAGGTTGAATTAGGGTTAGGTTTCATGTGTCATGACAGTGTCATGTCACTCTTATGTCAATACTGTCAAGTAAACTGTTACCTTATAAAGTGTTACCAAATAAAACAATAGATGTAAGTAGATAGTAGATGTAGTAGTAAAAATGGTCATTTGTTGAATTTGCAGCATTAGTAGGTCATATAAATTAAATCAAATTTCAATTTTCAAATTTCAATCAAAAACATAACCCTTAGAACCCGATTGACGCAGTGCGTCAAAAAACACACCCTTTCTTCTCTGTTACATTGCTCCGCAACTGTTCATCGCAGCGAGATGAAACCTTTATTGCGTGACAGAGCAGAAGTGTGGCTTTCCAACGAGACCACACACTTGTCTGTACGTTAAAGTATGAAAATAAAAAATAAATAAATTGCATCATATTTACAGTCTATACTTCTCTGCGTTCACCTGCGCACCCATTACTCACGTATGAATTACTCGCGAACACATGATCGCATAGGTATGGCAAGCATATCAGATGAAAGAGCAGAATAATAACGTCATGTACAAAAACCAACTGCACACCCATTACTCTCGTTTGAATCGCGGACCTGTCATCGGATAGATGCCACGCATGTCGGATGAAAGAGGAGACACAGAGCTATCATTTGATATCAAGTACATCCTTATGGGTTATAAAACAGACGAAGTGACAGCAAAAAAATAACTTCATATAGCTCGATTTACCTCACGTTTTTGTCTGTTTTTGTGGCAAAGCATGTTTATAATCTAACGCTATTGTGTGTTTCTCTATGGCAAAGAATGTTCATAATCCGATTTTGAGATCCTAGCAAATTCCTGCATGGCATCCAATTCAAGGCTCACATTTCATCCCAATTTGTTCGACAAAGAAACACCTTTTTTGCCTTTACTTTGTTCATGGCAATGCAGTAAAAAGTTGTAGAGAATCATGAGTGCAGACACCATAGGCACACACAGGCTAACACAGGTAAACTCGGGTCAAGTCAGGTCAGATCAGTTCGTGTCACAGATATGGAGCGCAGAAAGGTCATTTTAAATCACTAAATAAAAAAATGGCATTTATTTCTGTAAGGCGCACACCACATATTTCTGTAAATTGCCAGATTCAGGACAGTCTGCCCTACACACACATGAAATGCATGTACAGTATAGCTATGAGCTTGCTGTGGTGAGATACATGTCAAAATATAAGATAATAAAATTAAATGCTAGTACTAATACATGAAATGATGACAGATCTGGATAGCCTAGACTCTGTTGAAAAAAACAATATATAATATGTGTGTGTGGCACTTACAATGACCAGACTAAATCCTTATGAATAAAGGTAGTGAAAATGCCCTAAAAACAGCTTAGGGTTCTAAGGGTTAACAGGCCAAGTTACATGTTAACATAGGACCCCTTCATTGATATCACCTTCATAATTATTGCATCCATTGAACTTATGAGTTTCTGCTTTAATGTCTTTGGTGGATGTCAGAAGAGCCTCCTAGAGCTGCTGCTTGGATGTGAACTGCCTCCCACCCTCATAGATCTTTTGCTTGATGATGCTTCAAAGGTTCTTAATATAGGGTTGAGGTCAGGGGAAGATGGGGCCACACCATGAGTTTCTTTGCCTTCTATGCTCATAGCAACCAATGACCCAGAGGTATTCTTTGCAGCATGAGATGGTGCATTGTCATGAGATGGTGCATTGTCATGCATAAAGATGATTTTGCTATGGAAGGCATGTTTGTACCACGGAAGAGAGGACTTCTAACTCACTAAGACCTATTCACAAACCGCTTTTTGTGGCATTTCACGTTGCAATGTTTTGAAATGCACATGAGGCTACAGGAGCTTCCAATCGCGAGGGAACAATTGTGCATTATATGCAAAACTAAGGGATGCAATAATGCCACCAACAACAACCAAAACTAGCCTACTCAACATGTGAACTAAATGTAACGTATCATTGAGAATCAAATACAAATTTTCTCCTCTTTGCAAAACGTAGGCATAGGCCTACATGGTGACAGATTAATTAAAAAATGTTGACACTGCATCAATTTGTATGTTTCATTAGGCTATTAGGCTATTTGTTTTTCCTTACTCTTTATTCATGTTAATCATCATCTTTCGTCGTTCGCACAACTTGTGCACGCATAATCAGACCTGTCACCTGTCACTCAGTGGTTGAAAATCACTGCCATAGCCTACTTCGTTCGAATCTGTCCATTTCTTTCCAACTTGATCGAAGTTATTGATACATTTGCACAGATGTCTGCACTATTGTCGAGCAGCAGAGTTTATTCTCCTGTCTCTTGATTTGTTTGTAATGGAGGCTAGTATTGTTATGCCAGTCTCTCTACTGTACTCGAAACTGCAGGTGTCGGTCTACAGCAGGGATTCCCAAACTGTGGTAAAACCGGTGGTACGTGAGCTGCCACTAGGGGGTACGCGAGATGAAAAGGGCAATGTCGGAAAGGTGTTAAAAATTATTAATTAATTAATAATGTAATTAATTCATAAATAATAGACCTACATAATTTCGAATCGGGTTATGATGATATGGAAACGTGAAATCAAAGGAAATCATTTGTAAACTCTATAGTGGGCTATGTTTTCATTAAAAAATAAGCTACCCACAATGCACATGATTTCCTGTGGGCAGCCAGAATATCTGGCGCGTTAGTTTCGTGGAAATATAGGCTAGGTAGAAGGCTACGCAAACATGGAAAACTGGCTAAAAACAGGGACACTGTCCAAAAGGCCTAATTAAAGCGATCGAGGAGGAGAAGCGAGAGAAACAGAGCAGGAGACAGGTAACGATGGGATGGGGGGCAGAATGATGAAGGTAGAAGTGGAGAGCAGGGGAATAAAAGAAAGGACGAGACAGAAAAGACTGAAGAAAACGAAAGTTTAGGCTTCACGTGGATTGGGAGACAGACTGCCCAAATCCACAGTGCGTGGTTTGCAGTGAGGTGCTATCTAACCAGTCTAATGTTGTTCTCCACGCTGTTTTTTTTAGCGTGCAAGCTCATAGACCAGTTGCACATTTTGTTATCATGTAGGGCGGCAAATTAAACATGATGCCTGGAATGTGTCAATAGAATGTGTTGCGTTTTTATGTGTCGGATGGTGGGGGTACCCGAGCCGAGTCAGGATGTTAAAGGTGGTCCGCGGGAAAAAAAAAGTTTGGGAACCGCTGGTCTACAGCATTGTTAACATAGATAAATTGATATTATTAGGCCACTTTGATTTCGAACTTGCACGTTGTGGGTGTGACAGAAGCGGGAATGGGAGAATGCACGTAACTGAAGTGTAACTGAAGCACATATAAAGAGCTTATGAGTGATTTACGCACGAATGGGAGAATTCACCCATAACTCTCTATCTGTCATAGCCTAGAAATCTAGACGCGCCCCTAGCGGCTGCCAGGGCTAGTCTAGCAACTCTCCGTTGGCTTGTGAGCTCCAGAAATCGAAACTTAATCAGGCCATTGAAATCGTGTATAGAGTCGTTTGGTGGGCTTAAAGCAACACCAAAGAGTTTTTTATACTTTAAAATAATGTTTCCAAAATCGTTTCAGTGGTTCATCAACTCGTAACAGGGTGAACGGCAATTCTGCATTCGCTTCACGGCCCTCTATTGGCTATAACCGCACTATGTAAGTTTGCCAGATCGGGTAGCGGATCTGTAGTTCGATGGAATGAGACATAAGAAACTACAAATTTGACTTGCATCTGATGTCGCAATACATCGTACTTTTATAAGTCATGCAAAATATTCTGTCTGTGGACATCTTTATTTGCAAAGCCTGTGCTGGATAAACAAATAGCATGCGTGCGACAGAGGGAAAGTTATTTGGTGTTGCTTTAACATAATGATTGATGGCAGAGTTGCAACGGTTTGGCTTGAATTCCCTGCTACTTGAAAACAAATATCCTATTGCATGCAGAGGGAATTTGAAAGACAACTGATTATCCCGCCCCTCGGACTGAGCACTGCGAACGGTGAGTGCCCAGACCCTACATTTTAATGTGGGTCTGGCTCGCCAGGCTATATCTGTCAATGACATGAAGAACATCATAGTTAATGAAATAGGCCAGAAAGTTGCCCTTTGTGTGTGATTGACAGCTCCCCTTCAGCCCTTGAGCCAATAGACATGCGCTGAGCTGAGCTGAGAATATTAATCAATGTCTTGGGCCATGTGCCAGAAATGCTGATACTGTATGTAAAGCCAAGGCCATCATCACCTGACCAGCCCGATTGCCATTCATTCAATGCTTGCTATGAGATTCTTTTTTCCATTCTTTCATTGTTGCAGTGTGTATATAGCATGTCAATCAGCGGTAAGCGCGCTCACCCGTGTCACTTCTAATCGCCCGCTCAGTGAGATGCCGCCGCGGCCGCATTGATTCCCAAATCTGGAGCCCCGGCGTGCCGTGCTGACCCCCCCGCTGTGAAGACAGCGTGGAGCCCCAGTTCAAGAGCAGCCCGACCCCCTCGCCTCGTCTCCCCTCCACAAGCCAAGGATGCCCGCTGATTCAACTCGCTGAGAGAAATCCATAGGCCATTGATCCCGCCCCTCCAGGACATTGAGGTCTAATTCCAGGGGAAAGGGCCTGACACGACAGAAACAACAGAGCAATGCTAACAGGTAATCGCCACGGTCAAAACTGCTGCCTGTGCCCACAATCAATGGAGCTCTGACGGCTTCTTCAGCCATAGAAATGGATCCGGACTTGAGGGAACACAGGTTTGTTTTTGCCTGTGGCTGACAAACTGTGACTGACAAAATACCACTGCATTGCCATGGCATAGTGTTTTAGAATGTATTTTTTAATGCATTTCTAACACCTGTTTTTTTTCTTAGTGAACTGTGATTGACTTCAGCAATCAAAAAGAAATGTAAGTATTCAGTGCTTCCTGGGGAAACATGAAGAGGGCTTACAGTTATCTTCAGCACTAAGTGTATGCACATAATTTACTTGCGCTTCTACTTTTAAACTCATTATCAAGAGAGCTGCCTTTTCGTGTGGGAGGCTGCTCGTACCCTCCCCCGGTTTCACTTTTATGTTTTAGGGTTCAGCCACTAACATTATGAGCTGACCCTATTTCCAGCTGAATTTGTTTATCCGACGATTTTCATTTCAAATCATTACGACTTGACGCATGTGTAATTTTTAGTGTATGCGTGCCAAGGCAACACATAAAAGGTGTCAGACTCCCTCCACTGAGGATTGCTCACTTAGGATCTGTGCGCCATTGCGTCATTGGCACTCCTTTGAATGGGATGAAGTCCCTCCTTCTGACTGCAAGGCAAGAAGCGTGTTGCTCAACATCACAGCCATACCACCCTCTGTGAGGGAAAGGTACTGACCCAATAGCAGCTAATTATATCCCTGTAATCATAAGTTATCTATTGCTAAACAGACACGGTTCAAATAAGCACTTTAATGACATGAGAGATATGTGCAACAAGAGGGCTATGCTTTTGAGAAAAAGAAACAACATAACCTAATTTGAGAAGATGAGAAATGCTTGTTATTAGGTAACACTCCCATTTGTAAAACAATAAAGGGAATACAAGATTGTTCTGAAAAGAACACTGGGGTTTAATTATATGCAATTAAAGCAGGTTGTTTCGGGAGCTGTGACGGCAGACCAACCCCTGTGCTGAGAGAATGGTACAACAAGAAAAAGAAAAGAGAGAAAAAAACAAGTAGATCTTAAACCAACCAATATTAGCCATCTAGATGATGCAGTGTGGAAATTCGGAAATCTTTTGTCCTTTTTGGAGGTCTCATTGTTTATTAATGAGCAAGAGAGACAAAATATGTGGTGGGGCTGGGATCACAATCTCATAAATGTGCAAGTCCTTTGCTAATGATGCATAGGGTTCCTAATACAACCACCAGAAACATTATACTGGCCAAGAGTCTTTGTGTGTTGTTGTCTGGCCTACAGCAAAGCACTGAGCACACAGCTCTTGGAGGCAAAATTAAAAAGAGGAGCATTGTAAACACTCATTATCTAATTGAACAGCAAAGCAGACACAGAGGAAAGCACTTATAATATAAGCAACTATAATTTATACGGCTTCTTTCTATTTTAGTTTCGGTGTTTCTTGCTTTTGTTGGGAAATGTAGAAGCAAATTAACAGGAGAATTTGTGTGTGTGTACTGTATGTGCCTTAGTGTGCGCGTGTGTCTGTGCCTGTGCATTTGTGTGTCTTGTGTGCGTGTGTGTGTGTGTGTGTGTGTGTGTTTATGCGTGTGCGTGTTTTGGTGTTGAAGTTCACTCCTGACCTGTGCATCAGATATATGATATGAAAACAGATGGTGGAATAACATAACTAACAAGGACTGACAAAATGACAAAGACTAGATCTGGTTGTTCGAGGTCTCACACTTTTAGATATTACACTTAATCTTAATCAATTCTACCACAAACTAAATAATCTGAAAACACCCCATTATTGTTTAAACATGTTAATTTCGATATCGTTCTTACGCATCAAAAATAGTTCCCTTTTCAATAGACAGCGTCTTGGTTGCTAGGTAACCAACATTCCAGATCCCTCGTTACGAGTCTTTGTGGTTTACGTATGCGTGTGCGTGTTTTGGTGTTGAAGTTCACTCCTGACCTGTGCATCAGATATATGATATGAAAACAGATGGTGGAATAACATAACTAACAAGGACTGACAAAATGACAAAGACTAGATCTGGTTGTTCGAGGTCTCACACTTTTAGATATTACACTTAATCTTGTCTAACTGCATTTGCATGCAACCTCTGTTTTGTAGTGCCAACTCCCACACAGAGGGCAAGAAAAACTCTCACACTGGCATGTGGGCTAGTGTCTGCACACATCCACACTCGAGATTGTTTCATTCTTGGTATAATGTTATAATATATATATATATGTGTGTGTGTGTGTGTGTGTATGTACAAGAGGAGTCATTGTAAAGACCAATGTAGAGGAATTTGGTCATATAAAAGACAGGTAAACGCACCTGTCTTTCCTACTAGCTGTTCAGTCTATGCACTATATAGTTCTGTGATACTAGTGCAGTGCCCGTTCCTGTAGGAAACCTATAGTCCAGTTAAATGCCCGCAGGTACCGTATACCTGCCTGTTTTGAAAATAGGATGATGGGGGGAAAAACATCATTCCAGCTAAGCATTCAATAATGAATACTGAATATTATATTATAATATATTAGCTTATAATTTGTGTGCAATAAGCAGAATTTAGGCATGGTTGCATGTGACATTTTTACAGATCAAAATGACATAAGCCTAACAGCTGTTTTGAGTTAAGGCTATATGTTTATTGTTAAGCTTATTGAATAACTTCCTCATAGAGAAGACACACCATTTTGTGGAATGATGCATCATCGTATGAAATTTGCAAAGATGTGACTCAACAATCTCTGGTAGCCTATAAGTGACATCACGCTCTGTCTGCCACTTGTTGTCTGTAGCTGATTGAAATGACATAAGCCTAAAGCTTTGATGTAGCTATATGTAACATAATGATATAGAAGACAAACCATTTTGTAGAAAGATGCATCATCATATGAGATTTACTACGATGTGACTCAAAAACAGTCTTTGATAGCATAAGTGACATGTCGCTCTGTCTGCCAATCTGTCTGTCTAGCTGTGTGGCATTCTGAAACATCTTTAAATTCGGGACCATTAGCCTATCGCTCGTTTCAATTTGGGACCTTGCAGTTGGAATTGTGGATGGTTTATTCAAAGGCTCAAGTCCAAAGTACCCTGGGCTAATCGAAGTGTCAGTTTATTGCACATCATTTTTACATCATTTTGAATAGCCACTGCATAGCCGTGTCTGTTGGCATGTTGTTGCAAAATCCGCGGGAACATTTTATGCAAGCAAACTGCATACAGGGAGTCTTTATTGTTGATATCAGACATGATAATCATCCAAACATCTTGCATCTTGACCCGTGATTCAGTGCTGCCAAAACTCCGCTTACCGTCTCTGGTCCTGCGCTGTGCTGTGTGAGAGGGGGGATTGGCTACTACAGTAGAGCGGAGAAAGCCAACATGTGCTTCTTTTACAGATATATTTAACAATATCTTTTGCATTACTACGACGTTCCTGTAATTTCTTGATATATGTAATTATTTGAGTCTACAGACTTCACTGCAAAGGAAAATGTAGCAAAACAAGTCAATGTGAACACTTTAAGTCAATTTGAGTGTACATTCAACTTTTTAAACAAGAAACAAATTAAGAAAAATGTGCCCTCACCTGTGTTCTATATGTGGTACACCTGTCCTCACCTGTGTTCTATAGATGGTACACTTGAAACAATAAAGTTAAGTGCTCCCTCTCACAACAAAACCACTTTCATCTGAAAATATACTGTGATAACCAACAAACTAATCATTTTACACTTTAATCTCTTTCAAACAGATCACTGGAACAGGGCTTAAACAGAGTTTGGCAAGTAGCTTCTAGCCTTAATTATCAATTTGCCCAAGGTAGGATTTACTTAAGAACTGTGTCAGAGCTTATTGATCATTTGAAACACATGCATCATTGATTTGCTATCACTATAAAGAGAATCAATGTTTATTCTTTTCTTCATGCTGCACAAAGCACATCTACTGTGTTCAATTAAGCAATATAGCACGAGTGAGAGTGGGGTTGGTCATGGATATTCCCACGGCCTCGTGGCGCAGGCAACAACAGCCGTGGGAATATCCATGACCAATCCCACGTGCTATATTGCTTTTATACAACAATTCTACCACAAACTAAATAATCTGAAAACACCCCATTATTGTTTAAACATGTTAATTTTGATATCGTTCTTACGCATCAAAAATAGTTCCCTTTTCAATAGACAGCGTCTTGGTTGCTAGGTAAACATTACGAGTCTTTGTGGTTTGTCTTTCAAGAAGACACGTAAACCACAAAGAATCACATTCATATCTGAAATCACGTTCATATCTAGCTTTGCTGCATGCATGTTACAAGTACACTGGGCCATGTCATGTAAGGGACATGGTACTGCAAAAAAACAGAAACATAGCCTACATTGCAGAACCACTCAAATGTATTAATTTATGGTGAATAAATGTTGCACAGCCCCATAGGTTTTTCTGACACGATACTAGCACGTTAGCAGCGGTTAGCTAACTATGCTAATGTTAGTTACAAGTCTCCAAGTGACAATCATATTATAGGCCCTGCACAATGCTGGCAATGCTGAGAACAATTAGTATCCTCGTTTCTCTTACTTACATTGAGTTGACTGTGTGGCTTAATCCACAGATGTGGTGAAGCACTGTTTCGTTATGGTTTGCTAAGGAGTAACCCATTGCTTAAAATAGTGGAGAGCTGGGATGAGAACATTGTGTCAAATCTTTGCATTGTATCGCGGAGTGATTTATTATTAGCTGTGCAAAGTCTGAGTTGAAATGTCCAGGAATATTCCAACTCATGGAACGTCTCTCGGCCAATCAGAAACAAATAAATAGTTCCATAGAACCCAATTGTTGTATAAGAAACAGTATAGCACTTTCATGCAGAGCCATGGCTACATTTTGTAGGCCTACTGTGACACGGTCCTGTTGTTTTGTTCTGGACTCTCTTCTGTTATGCCTCAGCTTCCATTGTGATGTAACACCCAGGCAGAAGGCTTCAGTTTCTTTTTTAGAAATTGTATCCAGAGATCATTCAATGAATCATACAGTTTGTCACATATTTTGGTAATGTTTGCCTGAGAAATTTCAGTCCCTAAAAAACGTGTAAAAAAATGCACAGAAGGGCATTTTTATGGGCACAGGGGGAAAACACTATTAACCAATGTGACTGGCCAACTGAGAAAAAGTTTCTCTATGCAATTGAACATCTTTGGGATGAACTAGAAGTGTTTCTCAAACTTTTTCAGACCAAGGACCACTTAACCAATAAATAGAAACCTCACGGACCACCTAGCTAAAAAATAAAAAAAAAGTACACCTACAGTACTTCAACAGTATATTACACAATAAGCATACTCACTGAGCAACCTTGCTTATTGTCTTGGCACCTTGCTTATTGTGTCAGAGGATTCATATGATTTAAACTGGCAGAGTTTACATAAACAGTGTTGCATAACTGTTTGGATTACATACAACTTGGTTCAATATTGCAAACAACTCATCTACAGTATATTATATTTTACCACGTCTGCCTGCGGACCACTTGGGATAGCTTGCGGACCACCAGTGGTCCCTGGACCACACTTTGAGAAACACTGCACTAGAACAAACATATATGTACTTTTAATACATGAGGTTACAATGAGTAGATCTAATTTATTAATGCCACTTTGTAATATAATGAATGAACAAGATCACTTTTAAAAAATGAATTACCTTTTTTGTAAATCATTGTCTGTGCCACACTTTTAACCACATACCTTAATGTTGTTAAACACCATGTCCATGGCTTTACATGTTAACAATTTTAAATATTTAACTTACATACAGTTATAAACTTACAAAAATGACTATCTTGTAAAAAAGCACACACAGTGGCACAAAATGCAACTGTAATACCCCTTAGGCTATTGAAGTTATTAGCTAATTGCTGTCTTAAAGCAGCATATTGTGTGGGCAATCCATGTATTTGAGTGATTTATATGATAACATGATAACATCCTTACAGACCTGTATAGCTAATCATCCCCAATGGCAAAGTGGGTTGATCACTGAGATCAATGTTGCATAACCTTTTATCCCTTGTATGTAAATTGCCTTGCTGATGCTATTGAAAGTGAAATAAGAGGGTGTGTGTGTGTACAGTATGTGTGTGTGTGTGTGTGTGTGTGTGTGTAGTGAGGGGGAGAGAATATTCATTGCATATCCTCTGTTGGAGTACCACAGTTAAGAATAATGTTCTGTGAGGCTGCTCTCTTTATCACTGTTAAGTTACTTCTCACACAGCTGTAACTGCCACTGCTGTGTACACACACCAAAGCTCTTTGGATAAATAACTTTCCTTACTTTCACATAAACTTGGCCCAACTTATGCTGTATAGAACCCACAACAATGGTTCTGCTGAAGGATCGTGTCCTTAAACTAGAGAATAGTTGTGTGAGGTTGAGGGGTATCAGTTTCTTGAGCAACACTAGTAGGAGGATAGTCATTTCTCAGAAGGTCCCAAGGGCAACAACTTGGGTCCAGTGATGATGATGCTGTTTAATCTACTTTCTACAGCAGAAAGTGAAGAATTCTGAAAGGTTTCGGCACTAATATCTGTTCAGATTAAGTTTTAGATTGAAAAATTGTGTTTTATTTTCATAATCTTCGTTCAGTGAACACATACAACCGTCAGTTTGTTAGTTAACAGAAATTTTGTGAATATGACGCTCAGGCCTATAAACTATAAGTTTACCTGCAAACACCTACTCATTGTGGAAGTAGATAGTGCAGTGGTCACAGACATACTGTAGGTTAGTATGTGGGAGACCGGGGTTGGATTCCTGCATGGTGCATTTTGGCAGAGTGAGTGCGCACGTGTACCAACGTCTCTGGAGAGAAAGCACGCAATTTGAACAAGAAATCGGTTGTCAAATGGAAGTTTTGATTGCAACAATTAGCTAGTTCACGCACCAGGGTGTAAATAGCATACATTACTATATACACAAGTGTACAAATAGCATCCACTTTTAACTATACATTGATGCAAACAGCATACCTTATTCAGAGTGTCTATTACACAGCTGAGCTATTCACACCCCGTAATGTAACAACAAAAACATGTTGCTAATTTTTTTTCTTTTATTACATTGTGTGATCAATATGCCAGAATAAATGCACAGGGGGGCAAATAGCATACACTGATATTTGTACCAGATGGGGTATTAATAGAACACATTGCTGTGTGCACCGGGGTAGAATTCAGTTCTAATTGCATCAGGGTATGAATAGCATACACTGCTAATTGTACCAGGGGTGCAAATAGCCTTACCCAAATAAACATTTCTTGAAGTGGAACTTGAGCTTATGGCATTAGGCCTGTGAAAGTGATTATACATATCAACACATGATATACACAAAACATATCTCAGGTAAATATTATTATAGTTATTTATTAGATAAGGGCAGTTCTCATTAATTAACATGTATGAAAACAAATGTATGAAAAATGAGGGAATTTTCATATGTTGCCCCAAGTCAGTTTCTCTGAACTACTTCTAAACGCATAAAACATTAGGTTAATTACTATGTTTAAGAAGAAAAAAGGGAAATTAAATGCCATTGAGTACGTTGGTGTGTTTAATGTTCTATGGACGTACCCAACCCAAAACATACCGGGGTGTCTAAATCTTCTTTTTGTGCATAGAGAGCATGTTCAGTGGTATGGAAATGAAAAATGGTTGTGAGAAGTTTAACCATAAGTCCCATGGCACGATTATCCTTAATAATGTGGGTCAGTGTCTGACTTTAGTCGTTTGATCACCTATCGTTTGATCACCTATGATTTCACTTGTGATTTCCACAAACACATCCAGCAGTGAAACCAAATGTCGCCTGACTGGCTAATTGGGATATAATAAAGCAGTCTATAGTCTGTGAATTGTACCTCACTATCAAGCAAACACTCATATGCATGCACAATGTACACACACACACACACACAAAGGATTAACAGTGAAGGCCTCAAATAACAAGCATGCCCCTGAACAGAGTAGGCTGTAATTATCAGATTAATGTGTGGCAGTGGAGTAAGTCAGAGACAGCACAGAATGCAAAGAACCGTTAAGGGAGGGGAAAAGTTCATTATTAATTAGAGTCACCTTCAAGGTTCTAATTGATTTCTTCAATTAATTTGGACGTGAGTATTGAACGTGTGTGCAACAGTCGCATTCTCTTTAGGATCATTAAATGGCAAATGGTTTTGTTTGCGTTCAACAATTTCAGAGCGCCCCTATGCAAATGTGAGAGGCCTATCATTTGTTGTCTGTCGCTAATGAAGAAGAGGAGCTCATCAGAAGGGGGCAAAAGAGTCCTTTTAATTATCTCCGGAACATTCTTCACCCGTCATGTAAGATGCAAATACATTGCGTCCTGCAAGTAAATTATCTTTGAATCCGGACTCACATCCTCCAGGTTATGACATGCCTGTCTGAGAGGAATACAAAAAGATGAGACAAAGACAGTCTTGATGGAGAAAAGAAAACAACACACTTTGATCTATTATGATGATGATGATTATATTATTATAAGTATCAATGTGGTTACTAAAAGTTGATGTTTTCTTCAATGTTCTTTTTTTATTTTATTTTTTTAAAGAAAGTATCAGATACAAGAGCAACAACACCTCATTTCATGTTGTTACTGAATCTTTTTACCCATGCTTTCTGTTGAGGAAGGCTGAACTTACAGTTTTATATTCTCTGTCTCTCCTGCTTACATCACTTCACGGAGAGGGCAGAAGGTTCTAATCAAACATGCACCTGGAGCAGGGTATTCTTCTTCTGCAGTGACAATCAGTGGAATTTGAAATGACATTGAAAAAATGGAATATCTCTAAAGCCATCCTCCAGACCTAACCTCCAGCGCCCATTCTTTCCTTTCTTCTTCGCTTTTCTTCTCTATCATCCTGTCACATGCCCAACATATCTCCATCTCACATTTTGAGTTTTTTTGATGGGCGGCATGATTGCGGAGCTGAAGCTGAGACTACACAGAGACATCTTCAAAAGGCAGTTTTGCTTTGGTGATTTTCTCCTGAAAGGAATTTGAACATCCCCTCTTTGTGAAAATCTTCACACAAAAGATGTGAGCACCATGTATTCCTACAGAGCATTACTTATCACAGTTGATGAGGGACTGTCAAAACAGTTGCTTGTCCTGCACTGTCTAAGTATGCACTCCTTCAGAATATTTTTTTTTTACCTGATTCATAATTCGCCTAATTCATATTTCGCCTGAACAAAACGAGTGCAATTCAACCCTTAAAATCATACCAAAGGAAATGTGACAGCTTTGTCTCTTTATGGCCCTTTTTAAAATTGGGCTTTAGGTAATAGAAGATGGAAGACTTCTCAGAATCATTAAAGAGCGTGCAGCGGTTTGTCTAGTGCACTTGGAAGGCGAGGAGAGAACATTTCGAGCCGTGCCATGTGCCCATTATGTTCTGGCCCTCGGCACGCCCTCCGTGGCTTCGCCTCTCGTTAGCAGCCACAAACGTGACCTTTTGCTATTCAGTGGGGTCTTTTAATGGGGGGTGATGTTTGCAGTCACATGCACACATACACATGACTTACATACAATGTGTGAACAAAGCAACAAAACCTTGCAGAAATGCTTCCGAAATGGCTTTAGTAATGTTGTACAAACACACACACACACACACACAGCATGTGATTGGCCTTATTCAAACTGACTCCCTGCAGTAAGATTTTTTTCTGTCTAGTGAAGTTCCCTACAGAGAGTATCTGACTCTATAACTTCTGCGTGGTTCTCCATAAATAACCCAAGTTCATGAAAACGGCGAATAAAAGGCAGGTCTGTGATCTATTGCCACTGTCACATCCAATCCTCATTTAATGGAGTCAAGTCTGACCACAGTCAGCAAACTGGAAGAACTACAAAAAGCAGTATGAAGTCCTCTTCCTCTATGGTGTAGATTTGCATGAAGTTTCTGTTTATTTGCTTCATACTGTAAATGTTGTTTCTCTACTGGTTACCAATCTGCCGACATTCTTGACAACCAGTTCAGTAACGTCAGTTGCTTAGTTAAGATGTAACATGTTAATGTCATGTCAGGTACTTACCCTCATAGTTGTCAATGCAGCTGTATATGGCAATGTACATTTTAAATACTTTTTCCCATTTGCTGGAGGAAGTGGCCCCCAACATTTTCACAAGTAGGTTTATATTACCGTGAGAAAAGGTATTCCAGTGATCATGGACCCTTACAGTAAGTCGTTTTTTACTAACTCGGTACAGTCTTAGTACTAAATGGGGTTGAATATTGATGCCAATAAAATAAAATATAATAAAAAATCTTCCATGGTGTTGCCTTAAGGTTTTCATTCCAGTTAGCATTTATTAAAGATAAACAAATATTTTGCTAAACATACTTTAACACCTACCTAGAAAGTGCCTGAAATCCATATCAGTTTAAAAATAGAAAACTGAACCCTCATTCAGGCCTTCAGTTAGTCTCAAAAATGAATAGGATGTCTACAGTACAGTTCATCTAAGAGAAAATAATCCTTTCATCTACAATAAAAGAGTCCTTTCATCACAAGGGAGGACTATAGCCACTGCGATACATTTTGCCCATAGCTAGAGATTTTAGAGAACTGAGAACAACTGCCTTCACATGTAGGAATGAATGCGGCTCTTAAAGATGAATGCATGGGTGGAGGACATCAAGCGAATGGGGGAACTCAGTTGCCACCTTAGCTGCCAAAAGAGAAATGAATACAGTGTTGACAAATTAACAGATGTTACTACAGTAGATATTGAGGGTGATTGCTTTGGATAAAAACATCTGGCAAATTCCTTAACCTTAATTTGAAAAATCACAAAAAATAAGCATTTTAAGCAGTACAGGAATCATGGGTTTGCCTTGGAAAGAACCATGCGAAGACTGAACATTGTTTGACAAGCAACTGCTTTCTGCTGTGTCACCGTGACAGGTTGGCTCGAGCCCTTTAGCGGGTTAGACTGATGAAGGAGGGGTGGGTGTGGAACTGACAGAGCAGAGAGACAGGACAGCCGAACAGAGACAGGCGCACAGCGATGGGAAACGCGCGGGGGCCCATCACCTGGGCAATCAGAGAGCACGCAGCTGGCGAGCCATGAGGGTTGAGCGAAGTGTTGCTTACCGGCCTGCTCAACTTCACCAAAACACACCCTTGACAGGTGCGGGGAGAGCGAGAGAGAGAGAGAGAGAGAGGAAGTGCTCATGTTTAAATGAGTGAGGAAACAGAAGTGTAGGTTCAGGCTTGTGAAATACAAATGCACATGCAAAGGCAACAGCAAAGAAACCTTATTTACTCAAAAACGTATAAAGTAACACAATGTAGGAATTCTCCATTTCATTAATATGGAGTAACCAAAGAGTGTTAAGCAAAGGTAAAATAACTTAAACTAAAGGTCAAATGCTCTATGGTTGGCAGACTCAAAAACCCTTATGCTGGTGGACGGCACTCAGTCGAACAGAAATGATTACGACAGGGATCTCAATGAAGGATACATTTGACCATCATCGTGGTGAGGACAAAAGTGGCCTCAGGAGATCTGAGAAGTGGTGATGTATCCCAGTTAGATAGGAAGGAAAATACAAAGCTATTTACAAGCCTCAAGGGACATTAAATCTGCTGAGTGTTATCAAGGATGACATAAAATAGAAGCAAATTCCCAGTGGAGGAAATAGATTCTTTTTTCTCTCTCCTTCTCTCTCTCTGTCTCTTACTCGGCTATCATTGGCTCTTTAATTATTAAACTAAAGCATTTCCTCTGATCTTGAGCTGTTTAAGAGTTGTGGAGAGTAAATCAATTTGGGGCTCCCATACCCACAGGTCTTGCGGACTCTTTGACACTAGTGCTGCTGCTGCTGCAGATTCAATCTATTTCCTCTGCCCTTCAGATTTGAGGGCTGGAGAAGGCTGCTCAGACAGGTTTATGGGGGTAGAGGTGCATTTGAAAAGTACTTGAGAAGCACTTTGGAAAGAGAGAGGGAGGAGGGACAGAGGATAAGACAATGAGTGAATGAGAGAGAGAGAAAACTGACTAAGACAGACTGAAGAGAGAAACTGGGAAGAGAATGCAACTGCAGAGTGTGTGACTCTCTCCCTCTCTCTCTGAGTGTCTGTGTGTGTGTGCGCGTGTTTTTTGTGTGCATGAAAAAGATAGAGAAAATAAGACACATAGACAAATGGAAATAAATGAAGGTTAAAAACTCAGGAGGTCCACCACATAATGAGGTCCACCACATAATAATGATGTTGCTATTTTCCTCTTGGTTCTCATTGCCAGCAAAGGCTGATTCGGTCAAAGGATAAATTTGTGTGCCACTGCTTTCAATCGTGCTTGCTCTGCTTTCTCCTCAGTTTGTGGGTTCTTGAGCGGAGCAAACACAGCACTGGCTGCCTTAGCCCCCATTTATAACAGAGACGGGGTCCGTCTTCTGATTTATGAACAGTCAGTGCCTCACAAGAATCCATTAACTATGGAGGACATGTGGGAAGGGGAGATATTTTTTAAAGAAATGCAGGAGAGGCAAGTGTTCTCCCTCCCAGGTTTTCTTTCTCAGGAGACAGGAGTTAAAGCCTTCCGCTAAAATCAGCCAGGCGCTGTCAGGACTTGACCTTGCATGTTGACGGAGCATGATTCAGTGCAAAGACCATAATTGACCGTGTATGGCAAGTATACATTAAGACTGGGGACTTGTCATTTTTCCTTTCTCGCTCAGATATACACCTTGGCAATTGCACACACATTACATTAGCACTCAACGTCAGGTACAGCAACATGTGCGGACAGAATCACTATTGCTACACGTTTGCTGTACTGCCTGCACCTTGCACATAAATGGATGGAGAGATAGGAAGATAAGGGAGAGAGAGAGGCACACATCGACGTGCATCACTCCAATATCTGACAGGGAAGTGCGGCGGCAGAAGCCGGGCCCGCAGGTCTTTAAACCTCACGAGTGTTGGTTGTTCTGCCGATCCCCGCACTGCTTCGCTCGGCTCCTGGAGAGATGTGTAGTAATTTAAAGTCTTTGACAGGTACAACCACTGTGTGACAGAGCCGGGCCATTACAATGAGCCGCGTGATTCATCCGACGGCTCGGGGAGGAGACAGCCTTTCGCAGGTTACTTCTAGCAGACGATCCCTTTCAGTCAGGCTCATTTCCCTAGCCTGCCAAAATGCTCAGTGAAACCACAACTCGAATTATATCTCTTTTGGGGTGTGTATGTTTGTGTTTGGTGGAGGTGGGGATGGTGGAGGTAGGTGGGTTTTAGATGACCAATTACAACTTTATGTGCATTTTTCGTTCAAATGCACGACTCCCCGGTTGGGTGAAATTTCTCGTGGTGGAATTTCCAAGCACTGCCTGGCTCAGAAATTCCTCTGCAAAACAGCTCATTTAGTTCAATTGGGCATTGCAAATTCATATCAGGCAGGATGTAAGACGATGAAGATGAAACTCAAAACAGAACCAGCGGACTGTTGTAAGTTCAGAGAAAGTCTGCTGGTGGATGTGGACTTTATAAGGGAGCTAGGGGCAGGACTGAAGGCTTACCACCATTAGCAAGTAGGCTGACGTTTAGGGTCCGGGCATGACACATCAGACATCAAAACAACACACACAAAGACCCCCTGGATGCACAACAACTTAAAGGGACGGTGAGGGGAGTCCACCACCTGGGCATCAGCCAAACACTTTGGTCCAACAGCTCCTGTCCAGCACAAGAAAGATAGAAGCCAACAAAAGGAACTCTGGGTAGCCAAAATGACACAGTATAGATTAACTCACAGTTAATTCTTCCTGGCTGATAAAAGGCCACTTATCTTTTCCAGATGGAGCATAAATTGACATTACCTCCAGACCACTTGGGGTTCAACCACAAAAACAAAATTGTCAATGATATACAATAACCAGAACAATGTGGATGGTAATTTGGCCTGTCGCTGCTTGGCCACACACAGTAAGAGACAACTCAAACACTGACAATATTTTGACGATCAGATCACACAGCACCAATGGAAGGACAACACACCTGGGATGACTAGGACAAAGAACAGTGCAAACATTAAGTGCAGCAGCAGATGACAGGGCAACAGCATCAAGTGGCGTGGGAGCAGCAAACCTGAGCCAGGTGATGTGTGAGAAATCTCAAAGCTTCAACAATTGTCCAGTGCCATGCCTGAATATGAAATGTCAGGAATGACTCAGAAGGAGGAACGCATCTTGTAATGTGACATATTCATCGATTTGTTGTCTGCTGCATTCCACATCTAGCATATTAGAATTTTGGGGGAATCTCCTACGACTCCCGTATTGACACTAACAGTATGATGACACACCACGAGCAGGCTACGGTAGGCTACATGATCTTGTAATGTGGCCAATCAACTGACCAAGACACGGCAATAATTTATGTTTCACCTAGTCTGACATGGTCAATGGTAAAAGACCATCGTGGAAGACAAAAAAAATTGTGTAATCTGCATAGGCCATACAGTACAAAGTCAATCTTCTACTGCACTGTCTACAGGAAGGACAGGAATAGGAAGACATGATACCGGTATCATTAACTTTAGTTAATAAGCCGGAAATCCAGAGATTGTGAAATGGGTCAATTGTGAGATGTGCAATCGGCTGCCAAGATATCACTCGGGCAGATGCCTCCTAGTAATTAACAAGATGGTCCTTCAGCTTATGAACAGTTAAGAGTACAAAGAGGTGTAGAACTGACCTGCTACACATGCCTCCTCTTACCTAGACTCAAAGTAAATGATGAGCACAGTATACTTTAGCCTGACATCAGCCTAGAGTTTTTGAACTATCAAAAAGAAACGTCTTCACCAGAGATGTTATTCAGGACTCAAAACACCCCACAGTACATCCCACAGAGACATGACAAATGCAGTCCTTTATTCTCGGAGGAAATTACCATGTCAGAACATTTCTATTTTATACAAAACAACAACAAATAAAAAACATGTTATCTGTATAAAACCATACAGGTACTTGCCAAATGTCCAATGCATTATGCTCAGTTATACTTTGGGTCTGTATGGAGATGGACTATAGATTTACATTTTGCATTAGGCTCTTTTTGCCATCCAAATAAATACAGCTAACAAATAAATCACTCTCAGTTGAAACAACATGACATGGACTGTTTTACTGAACAGAATCTTTTTTGGTTGGAAGCTGTTATTTCCTAAGCCTTATATTACCATTGTGAGAGGACTATGGTCAGGGGCTGAGTCTGTCAGGCTAGAACATCCTTTTTCACTCAATCTTAGTCTCAATCTTAATATTACTCTGTCTATGTAGTGCGTGCTATCATACTGTGGTTTTAAATCAGGTAGCGCTAGAGCCTCAACGTCAAGCAAATTTCTTCTGCAATGTGTTTATTCAGTCTCTGATGCTGTGTGCAATTAGTCAAGGTTGACCTTGACATAGGCAAATGAGAGGCTACACTAACACAAGCACAAACTAAATAGGCAAAGCTGTGATGATGACTCCAGGTAAAGTGATCCCTGTGGACGCTGTTTTCAGGGAAGGGATGAAGATATGGAGAAACTCTTTGAAAGCCAGTAGAGATTTACGTCATATTGCCTTCTGCCAGGAAGTGACAGGAAATGGCAACTTCAGGGCATACATCCCGTACAAATAGCTGCATAACAAAGTTTTGGTCTTAAATATTTGCCATGGAAGTAACATACGTAGAACAAAATCCTTGCATGCTAGTTGTGAATCCATGGGAAGTTTTGCATAGGCTCAAAACCATTTTTACTTTGTTTTCATTCTCGAGTAATTAGGGTGACCACCACTGAGATTGTAAAACGGAGGACACTTGAGTCAAAAAAGGAGGACAAAGGGGCAGAAAGCGGCCTCTTGTGAAATGGGCAAAACGTGCATCCGACTCACCATCCCTCAGCCCTTAACTGGAGTTGTTACCTTTTTCTCTTCTCAACTCATTCACCCTGCGTCCCCTCCACTATAAGTGTATCAACACATTCTCTGGATTAAATCATAATAATAGTAAAAAATATATAATATATAATATAATATAAATTATATATATATATATATATATATATATATATATATATATATATGTAACCGGGTGAACAGAGGGCAGGGGAATTTCACGTTAAAGCTTTAAAAAGGCGAACCGCAGGAGAACTTTTAAACAGTAAATAAAACAGCTCGCGCACAATGACGTCAGTTGAAGCAAAAGTGTTGTTGAAGGCAACGAGTCAGATTCTCAAGCCGGTACGTAGGTAAAATAAATAATCTATCAATATTAATTAAATATACTATAACTCGACAGTAAATGCCTGAATACATGATGGAGCTAGTGCTGTGAAGTTTAGGGAATAATGGCATTTTGTTATTAATGGTTCTTGTAGATAGTGCATCAGACCGGGGCTACAGTAGCCTACATCTTCCACTAAGCTGAGAGCGGGACGAAGCAGCGTAGCAGCGTGAGTGTTAACAATTCCTCACAGAGTTTAGCCGATCCACACAGAGTTTTAATACATCTACACTAAGTCTTTGTCTTCCACACTGAGTTAGAGAAACTGGCCAAGGGTAGTATTGTCTCTATAGTCCAATAAATGTGCTAATCCGATTTCTTTCCCCGTTGTATAACCCTTGTTCAATACAGAGGGGAGTTTGAAGCTACATTAGCTGGTGACAGCCAACGGTCACATCCGGGGGTTTAAACTAGTGAGTGTACTATTTCGCTGGATAACAAGCATTTAGTTGTGTATGTGTTTGTTATGTGATGTCAACTGTTGGTTGAGTGATTATCGTAATGATTTCTGAATGAAACAAATACAGGTAAAATGTTTAATGAGTCAGTATGATGTGAGTTAAATGCAGAGTAACATGTTTTCCTTTTTGAATGCATTACAATGGGTTACATTGAATATACTTTGTTAGAGGCAGCTACTGCTAAGAGTTAAATGTGATGATAGTGGTGGCTTGGTAAATGTGCTATGTTGGTATTTATTTTTTGTTGTTTCTATTTTTCTTTTACTCCAGTCACCCAGAGCCACTACTGTTGCCTATTGGCAATAGAACATATTCAATCATTTTTACTGTTTGTCAATCTACACTGGAAATTAGAGCTTTTTTATTTTTGTTGATCTACTTTACCTAAATCCATACAGTTAAAGCTACTCCCACCTGAAACAGTCGGGAAATAAAAGACCTGCAGTAAAATAATTTATTTGTGTCCTTCTCATCCATTCAATCAGGCCACATATATATGTGTGTGTGTATGTGTGTTGTGTAAAATAAATAATAATCTGAATTTAAGGCTGTTAACAGCTAGCAGGGAAATAAAAGGGGCCAATGGTGATGCTATAGAGATCCGAGATCATCTCATTAGCCAAGTGAGAGGTTTTATGGCTGGCCGCGAGGTCTGCCCACTAACATGCGGCGACTCACAAGCATCAATATCAGAATCCGTATCTGTCCCCTCTTGTTCTATAGTACTGGCACCAAGTCTTCAAAATGACCTGAATGGCACACAATTGTCACATAATGAGATCAAATTGGATCCCTTTCTCCCGAATAGCACTCCTCTCGTCTGACTGCAGGCAAAGGCATCCAGCCACAGATTAATCATTAGGAGATTCTCCATGAGTCGCTGCAGACGAAAAAGAGAGGCCAAGTGAAGTAAAGATTATAGGAGGAAAATAAAATGATTCAATTATGCAGAGGTCTAAAAAACGGTGCTTTTCACATAAGACATTAACCTGATGAGGCCACGAGGAGCATTTGTAGACAGAGAGGGAGAGAGAGAGAGAGGGAGAGAGAAGGCTATGCTTCATGGCAGTTTAAGCAGTCTTATTATTTCACTTTCTTTGTCTACACATGGCTGTTTCCTCTCAAAACGAATAAAAGAAATATATATTTTGGAGGAACAAAATCCAGCCAGTATGATTGCAGAGTCTGTGCTGTCTGTGTGCCGCCTCTTTCTCTCTTCTTTTTTTCTTTCTCTTTCTCTCTTTCTCTTTATTTCCCTCTTCCTTTCTCTTTCTTTACCTCCTCTCTCTCTCTCTCTCTCTCTCTCTCTCTCTCTCTCTATGCCAGCGGCCTGCTAGCATCTAACCCAGAGTGAATAGGAAATAAATAAAAAAAAGATCTCCTGTTGTCTGGGAGCACAGATAGGATGCCGTGGCATCTTCATTCTATTACTGACCTGCAACACGGTCTCTGAGGTGAGGAGAGAGCACAGAGTGTAAGTACAAGAGGAGAGAGAGAGAGATGAATTGAGAGATAGAGAGAGAGAGGGATGAAGTGTGTGTGTGTGTGAGAGAGAGAGAGAGGGTGGGGAGGCGCCACCAGCTCCCTGGAAAACTTCCCCGCTCCCTAACCACCCAGCAATCTTTTCCGGGAGACTGTAGCCCTCAGCTTGATATACACCTCCACATTAGACTGTGACAGGAAAGGGTTGTTTTTGATGAAGTGCACTGCTTTGGTGACAGCCTCCTCTCTTGTGAAGAATATTTACACAGGCCCCAAGTGGAGGGTTATAAATAAATGGCTTTCTGGTATAGGGGCCAGCCGGACCGCAGACGCCTCCTTAGGGGAGGGGAAAAAAACACAACCTGTTTTGCCCTCCGTCTCTGTGCTTCCTCTGGGAGAAAATGGTGTCCTGGCACTATCATGTTGGACAAGCTCGTGGGAGAGCAATCCTTTATTTTAGCAGGTTTCAGAGAAGGACGTTGAAGGGTAAGCAAGCGCACTGCACACATACCGCAAAAGACAGATGGCCTTTTACTGTTCGGTCATGTGATCGACTGTTAGTTGCTTGGCGGTGGAACATATGCTCACCAAGAACTAGCGGTTCATTTCAACCTCCCTCAAGCAGAACTGTCTGCTGTCTATCGGGAGTGCTTCTTCTTCATGTCTCTACATACAGGTAAAAGGGAGAGCAATTACCAGCTGCTGACAGCAATGGATTACAAGTCACCTGGATCCTCCAGAACAGGCAGAACCTCCTGTCCACTCTGTTTTGTCCAGGGAGTCTCTTTTCGGCAGTTGTCACGCCTGTGTGTGTGTGTGTGAGAGAGAGAGAGAGAGAGAGAGAGGGGGGGGGGATGGGGGGAGAGAGTGTGTGTGTTTGCATGTGGGTGTAAGTGTTTGTGTGTGCATGTGTGCATCTGACTCAGGCTTGAGTGGTCACTGAGAAAGCCTAATGATGAACAAAACACTGTCTTTGAACGTGTGAACAGTCCAAACGTCCCAGTTGGCCACGTGACAGTCAAGCTGTCTTCCGCCCACAGATGCACCAATGCAGAGTGCCACAGTTTAATTAAGCACCAAGTCACTTCTGGGCAGCTCAAGTGCTCTTAAACTGCTGTTGGCCACTGACTAATTTGAGACTTTAAAGATGCTAGGTGGGGAATTCTGTCAGTCTGCCACTTGGCATTTCTCTCTCCATCTACCTCATTATCTTTCTTTCTATTTTTCTTTTTCCCCTTTCTACTCATCTGTTCATCTCTTTCTTTTGTCACTCCCACATTTTTATTGCATGTCCTATTATTTCCCTGTGCTGTAATTGTCAGGCATGCACTCTAAAAAATACTGGGTTATTTTCTCAACCCAAACGCTGGGTTGAGGCTGTCAGGTCATTTTGTGGGGTTGTTTTTACTCATGTTGGGTTATTTTCTGTAACCCAGCTTGTTGGGTTGATAGTTTGGGACAGTGGGACAGTGCCCCGAGTTCGAAAAACATCGTTATTCTTCCAACCGTCCAGTCCAGCAGCTGTCAACATGCAATGGAAATCAGGCGATTTCGTAAGGTATGTATCTTTAACTTTTTTTTTAAATTTTTATCCCGACGGATTTTAAAAGTCCACCCAGAGACGTACCCTTCATGATATGAATGGATAATATTTCTGCCTGCCAATTTCGTTCAGCCTCAAGCAGGTTAACAATTGTGTCATTCATGCTAACTAACGTTAGCTAACATTAACTTACAATTACTGTTAATGTTAAATATACACAAAGACAGACTCATAAAAACATAGTTCTTTGTTCACTGGGTATGAACTGCTGACAGAAACAAAACAAACTTTTACAACGAACTAAAATGAGCATACCAAGCTGGTTAACATTAGCAGACGACCATAATTAAATATGCTTCCTGTTGGCTGTAGCCTATGGTTGCAGCTAACGTTTGTCAGCTAATATATATATAGCTAAATATATAATATAGCTAAAACACAGTTGAAGTAATGTTATTCTCTTCACAAGCCACACGTACGGTAATAATAATGGCAAACAACATCTTATTAATTCATTCAGGGTAGCTTCATATTATAGCCATGTAACGTTACTGGATGTTTTTGGTTGTAGCATTATCAGACAGTCATTTAGCTAACGTTACCCGGTAGCATCTACAATTATTATAACAACTCCATAGGTGGTCATAGTTTCCGAGTGTGTTGCGCTAATATTTTGTCTCCTGGTGGATTTTTAATGGTTGTCAACATCATTCAATGATAATGGTTAATGAAAGTCTTGATATAAAGTTCTGTAAATAACAGTGATTAATGCACTCTTTTTTTTTCTTTGATTCACAGGGGTGACCCCCAAAACGGACGGTGGAATCTGCCTGCCTTCATTGAAGTATCACAAGCTTTTTCTAGCTATCTGTTCAAAAAAATAAACTGCCAAATAAATAAATGTCGAACTGTTTTATTTCATTGCACGGCTATTGTTGTCCATTGGATGGATTTTAAAACATTATATTGTAACATTAATGATTTGCAAACATTTGTTTTAATTATTATCAATTAATAGTGATTGGATTGAGGAAAATAAGATACTTAGAATAACCCACAAATTAGGTCAGTATAACCCAGAAATGACAGTAAAAATAATATAAATGCTGGGTTGTATAAGATAGCCTACCCAACAATTATGTAGGTTTTACCTAACAGTTTTGTTACGATAACCCAATGTTTGGGTTAGACTATCAACCCAACTCATTGGGTTGACCGAACAACCCAATTTTCGGGGCTAATATAACTCAGTGCTGGGCTCGACCACTATTTACCCAGTGGTTGGGTTGAAATTGGGTTGTTTTTAACCCAATGTTAAACAGCCATGGTTTTGGCAGCTGAATGTTTTCTATCTTTTTAAAAGAGAAGTAATTATCTAAGCATTCATTAACATGCTTCGACCTCTGAAGTGGGAACAGTGTGTCTTAAATCAACATTACCGGACCAAGCTATTCTTTTCAAACAATTCATTGCACACATCTTTTTGTTCCTAAAAACCATGGGAAGAAACACGGGGAGAACAACACAATGCTGTTATCATTGCCCCTTATTTCCATGGTAAATTATTCCAGTGTAATATTTCAAAAGGACAGCTGTTATAAATGGTACACAGTTTTCATATTCCCCTTTTATAATGTCGGTCTACAAAGGTGTGCATTTTTGGAATGCATGGATCTGAAAACCTAATCATCTCTCCAGACTCTGCATATCTTTGGTTCTAATCTAACGGGCTGGTTATCTTTTCCCTCAAATCTATTTGTATCTCTTTGTATCACATATCTAATTTATTCTCTCTGCCAGCAAGTCTGTTACACCCCATCTTGTAAAAGATAGCATCACGCAGTGTCAAGTAAAATCAGGGAGAACAGAGCATATTATCTTTGCATGAATACACACATAGACACCATTGTGCATGCGCATGTACAAACACACACCCACACACAACTTTTGACTCATTAATTACAGAGCTCTCATCAAAGGAACACACTTATTTTATATGCAAAGGAGCTGTTAATTATTATTTGAAGAAAGTGCCTTGCACAAAGGTGTCATAGTCATTCGTCTGTAGGGGAATTTTCTCGCTGGATGTTTTAATAGCTTGGGTCAAGCTTGACATTCTGTGCTTGTGAGAATGTCTATGTGTATGTGTCTGTTTTTGTTTATTTGTGTGTGTGTGTGTGTGTATGTGTGTTGTGTGTGTGTGTGTGTGTGTGTGTGTGTTTGTGTCTGGGGCTTTCAACAAGCAACAAAACCCAGTGTTCATTATTATAAGTTATTAACCTCTAAGTCACAATTTATGCCACCATCGCTGTGGATTTTAGGGACGTGTATCTTGTAGAGCTTCAGCAGGTAGGCTTCTGACAAAAAGCTTAACATGGCATGGAGGGACTCTCCAATGACAATCTGATGGTTTGTATTATGTGTTAAGACACTTTTGTAATTTTAAACATCTCTCATCCATCATTTTGAACAAAATAATATTGATGTGTTAGAAAGATTTAGAGAATCCTACACACTGCACGCATTTATGCCTATCCCTTGTCTTACTTATTGATTGACTTATTGACTTCTGTTGAATAAATCACCACATTACCATTTGTTTTTTTGACCAGTTACCATGGATATCTTACATAAAAAGAGGAGCAGTGAAAAGGTTAAAGGTCATGATCAATATCACCTCTGACAATTAGCAGGAATGCCTGCTTACTCTGTTCACTATTGTCAGAGCTTTGTGCACGTCAGTGTGCTTGCAACAGTGCTGATTGTTTGTGTTGATGCTGTATGTTACATCTTCATTTCCCTGATTGTCCTGAACCCACTGTAAGTCTCTTCAGAGGATGCTGATACACAAGACTGTGGCTGTAAGAAGCCACTGAAGAGTTTCTTTTGTAATACCCCATAGTCACATCTCAGCACAACACCTGGCCCAAAATGCAAGGAGCAGCAGTAGCACTCACAGCAGTGACGGGAGAGAGAGAGAATGTGTGAGTGTGTGTGTGTGTGTGTGTGTGTGTGCGCGCGTGTGCGTGTGCGTGCGCGTGTGTGTGTGTGTGTGTATGTGTGTGTCTGTGGGACTATCTCCTGGCAGCTCAGCTGTGGAGGGCCCAGCGTGAGGTCTTCTTCAGCCAGCTCTCCAGCCCTCTGCAGGGGTCAGGCAGAGGGGGCCACTGCTTCCTCTCTCTCTCCAGTGCCGCTTATCAGCCCTTGTTGATGCAAAAAAATGTGCCTGGCGGCTTCCGTTTAGCTTTTTTTTGTCCCCCTTTGACACCGGTATTCTGGGACTGCACGACGGTGCATTCCTTTGTGAAACGAACGGATGGAGGTGGAGGTAGGTTAATACCAGGACTGTTTTGCAATACAACCCCCCCCCCCACACACACACACACACACACACTCCTCACACCACCAGCTTATCATGCTGTACAATACCCTGGGCAGGAGGATTGTCGGGTGTCCAGGCTTGCTGTGTCTAAGGCTTGGCAGGATGATCCAACGAGAAGGGGGCCCAGCCATGGTAGTGGTGAGGTTGGTGGTGTTGAGGCCTTATCACAGGCAGAGCAGCCCGGCTCCCTCCTCTGCATCTCCCCTGAACTGCTGTGCAAGGCCCCTGGATTAACAGCTGCCCCCAGTAACCCCTACCTCCACCACCTCCCACAGGATGCACTTGCCTGAATGAGCATCATTAGAATTATCAGCGCCGCTCATTTGGCAGATGACTATGGGCTGGAAGAGCAGTCTCTGTTTTCTCTTGTTTGTTTTTTTTGTGTGTGAGCTAAAAGCTTTAGTTTCAGCCATGTTTTCCTCTCCCTCTCATGTTCCTCGCAACAGGAGGTGCCCGCTTTGGGTTAGTGTTATCTGGCATCAATGCCAGTGCTCCGAGCCACACTGTGGTTCTCGTCAGACCAGTGTGCCACATGGGGGCCTGTTAACCGGGAGGATTGATTGCAGGCATCGATGGAAGAGTAATTTATGCTCAAGGCCCTCTACCTTCTTCATGTGCACTAAGGGTCCTTTATTTTGGCTATTCATCAACCAGGCAGGCAAGATACTTTCCTGTTAAATAGCAATTTTGAGTTGTACCCATTGAGGCAGACTTAAAATTAAAGACCTCAAACTTGAGGAACATGTTTTCTGATCTGTCCGGAAGCTTATAACAGTCCGGATGCTTATAACAGGCTCTGCAATTAAGATGTAAAAAATGGCACTCCTGTGATTTGGACACTACCTGTGCTTTGAGCTGCCACAGGGGCTCAGCAAATCAGGCAGCTGCTCAATTTCCTGGCTGACCCGATTTTGCATTGAGATTTTGCCCTCCTTGTGATTTCAGTCCTTAAGTGGATTAAATACAAGGAAACACTTATTAGAATACACTTTCATTAGAATACACATTCATTACACACACACACACACACACACACACACACACACACACACACACACACACACACACACACACACACACCTGGGTTGTGTGTATAAAACACATTGTAAGTTTTGGTTACAAACATGTTTGAAACTTTTCCTTAGAAGAATGTGGTGTGTGTCAGCCATCAGAAACACACCTTTGGGGTTATTTTGATGAGAACAACCAACAGTCATCCTAATTAAATCCTGTTTGCAACTAAATATTATTTAAAGAAAAAAATCCCTACCCAGCTTCGGCTGGGGAATTCAGTTGGACCGCACTTAAAACATGAAGTCAAGACACTCAAAAAGGAGGAAAATCATTTAATTAACTCCCTGTAGTTGTCATTAGCAGGCATGCTTACTCAAGCCCCGGTCACAGATTATACACGAAATGCTGAAAAGCTGACAACCACTTTCATTCAAAAGTTATTAACTTTTTAAGCACCCAATTACATCTGGTGGATTGTAACACCATTTATGAGATTCTGAACCTTCTGGGGTATGTAAATAATGTATGACCAATTAAGTGCTATTTAAACTGACAGAAGATCTGAACCAAGTTGTTTCAAATAACCTTTCTTTCCCCTCGACAGATTGATGCTCCATACCATGCAAAGCTGGGGGGTTGTATTTAGCTCTATTTAAAAAGGGAGCTGTTGTGCAATGCTGTAGGGAGATGTGGTTGTAAACCAAAGCATCTGACTCTCTGACTGAGAGTCATTAATTTCCCATCTGTGCAATGAGTGACGGTGCTTTTACAATGCCACGGATGCGGTGTGAATGGCCGAGCCCAGAATGTGCGTCTGCAGAAGCAGATCTGACAGAATCTGTCCACCCCAGCTCTGACCAAATATGCTGTTTTTGTGCTACGTCAGAAATGCATTCTTGGGGGCTGTGCAGACCTGTCCATTAATCTAGCCGTCAGACAGAGGCATGGGAAGTTGCCAAGTCCGGGGTAAGATGAGTATGCTTAAAGCATAGCAAAGTGCATCTCTAGTGTACCATTTTAACATTTACAAATGGCCTGGAAGGCAAGTAACATTCATACATTGTTAAATGTAAATTTGGCTCATATTTCAGGCTGCTGGAAAGGTTTTGATTTGGTGGTTTCATTTTCAACACCTGTCATGTGTGAAAAGAAATCAACATTGGAAAGGTACACTTTTGGAAACTAATAATAAACATACAATGGCAAAACATCAATGCAATGAATAAAAATATGATTTTGTTTATTCTGAGCAAATTATAGTTTTTTCATTACATTTTTGCCATCATTATTATAAATTATAGCTTCCCTCTCTCCTAATAATACTTTGGTCCCCTTGTGAAATATTGGCTGTCACATTTGCTGTCCAAATTCAGAGACACATTTCATTGCTGGTGTCATAGCCCTTCAAAGAAACTCTCAACGCTCAAATATTTACTGTCTGATGAAAGCGTAACGTTGCATAACGTAAATGCTTTGCACAGGAATACATTTTTGCATTTATGACTTAACACAACCTATTTACAAGCATATCAACTGTGAACTGTTCCCCCAGGATGGAAAATCATGGAGAATCTGATAGTCATCTTACTGCAATAGAGGGTAATAGCAACACAAAAATACAAACAAAAGCATAAAGGTGAAGCAGGTGAAATTTAAAAGCTGCATTCAGAGTAGAGACCGACCGATTTGGGTTTTTCTAAAGCCGATGCCGATACCGATTTTTAGCGGTCGGAGTCAGCCGATGGCCGATGTGACCTGCCAATTTTTAGGGCCGATATGCTATCGTATTATCCTTAATTGGCATGCTAAAAATCATACTAGTAAGAGGAGGCACAACACTTTCAATCAAAATTGAACATTAAAAAATCAACATATGATAAATAACATATGTTCTATATATACACTATATATTTATGTATATAGTACAAATATTATGTAGGCTATTATATAAAAATGACTGTAGGGGCCTACTCATCGATTCATAACAACAAGAATTAACAAATGAATGTATGACTTCTTGCAGTCTGTTAGTCTATTAATTATTCATTTTAATATGTTTAACAGAGTGCAAGAAGACTTCCATGATGTGACAACTTCAGATAGTTACTTCAAAACGGCAAAATACATGTTCAGGTTATACAGTTTCACTGTGGAACTTCCATGCCTTACCACAGATCTAGGTTTCAACAATATAAAACTCTGTCTCCCAGCATGCTGTGAGCATGCATGAAATCAAACATGTATACATGTGAAAACAAATTGACACGGGATGACAATGTTTTAAAACGTTCACTTGTTATTTGTGCGTCCTCTTTTTCCTCAATCATTTCACTTTCACAGATTGTCCGTTACTTAAGTTTAGATCGTAACATAGCAGTCACCGGTGTTGAGGGGGGGGGCTTGCATAGTTGGCGCATTCCCAACGCACTCTTAGCCACAACGCTAAGCAACTTTCATTTCTTCTTCAACTCCGATGCAGTTGAAAACGAATGGACATGGGATGACAGTGTTATAAAGCGTTCACATGTTAGATTTGTGTCCTCTTTTTGTTAAATTTTCACATCACACTGGTCACCAGGGGTGTGTTTCTCGACAGTGTTGTTGCTAACTAAGTTAGCAACTTACTTGGTTGCAATGCAATTTCCTATAGGCAACCTACTAAGTTGCTAACTGGTTAGCAACAATGCTTTCGAGAAACGGGGTCCCTTGAGGGGGCTTGCCGGTGCATTCCCAACGCACTTTCGGTAAATGAAGCAACATTACAGATTACAACCATAAGAGAAATCATAAGAGAAAATATATGACTTTGGGACAGTGGAATGTAAAAATTGTGCCTTACCTGTAGACAGTCTTGCTCCTTCTTGAAGCCAAAGATTTTCTTAGTTCTAAATAGACCGTCTCTTTTAAAACCTCGCGCTGTGTTCCAAGTCCGATTGATTAAAAAATAGCAAAAATCGGCCGATTAAATCGGCTGGCCGATCGATCGGTCGGTCTCTAATTCAGAGCTTTATTGGACACATTAAAGTAGTTTATTGAGGTTATGCTTTTTGTGGGCTTGTCTCTCTGTAAGCAGGATTGTGCAAAAAAAAACTAGTAGCCTGATTTTCATGAGAAGGAAGAACGCATGAAATGTTGAAGCAGATGTCAATCACTGTACAAATCAACACATTTTGTTTAGCTTTAACTGTTGCAATCCATTATTTAGACTTTGTGGTGGTACATGGTCTTTGAATGCCCAAGGGACACTAACATGAACATAACATAACAATATAATAACATAATGTGCTAATCTTTTTTACAGTCTAAAGAGTGTTTGTGCATTGCCTTTAAAGCCAGTGGCACATCCTGGTACAGCAGCCAGGCTTGGTTTCATGTGTGTACTGGGAAGGCACACACAAAGGTATTGTGTAGCCTTAAGTGCAGATGCAGGACTGAATGAGGAAGGGGCAACCCAGATAGCAATTTCCTTTGGGCCGGATCCGCATAAAAGCCTTTAGATCCGCCTGTAGCGGACATACGGTATCTGACTGTGGGCCAGGTCTACTCCTGATACAGGTTTCAGCTCTGCTAGCAATGCTGTTTTATCACCGGTTTACAGATTTGTCCCAGGTCCAATTTCCGCAACTCAACTGGAAGTCAGGAGATGCGTTTAAAATACAAAACACTGATTTGGCCCAAACCTGTGATATGGATATGAGCCGAAGGACCGTTTTTTCACAGCAGACCCAGGTGGTAATGATATTAATTAAGGTGCTGATTCTGCTAAATTGACTGTCCTTTCCCTACTTCATTGTCAACTGGCTGCTAAAGAAAGGTATTTTGGAATGGCACAAATTTAGAAACCATGGGGGTGCACTATGTTCCCATGGCCACTTCATTTCTACAGTAAGGCTGGAAAAGAAGATATAGTTGGCTCAATATTGATCATATGTTCATTTCATTATTTATATTATTACCTAGCAGTGGTAAAAGTAGTCAATTGTTGTTTGTGTCAGATCTAACAGTGCTATGAAACAACCCCATATTCTTGCCACGCATGCAGAAGTCCAAGCAGTAATGTTAATCAAGGATCTTTGGTTTGCTCACTATCAATCTTTTGACATGATTTGCCAGCCTGGGGTTGACTAGGACAGCCCAACTTTTCAAGGTAGTATCTGCTTTTTATCTCTGTTGGTTTATTCAGAGACAACAACAAGCAACGGAGCGATTGATAACTTTACTATTATTTTCCAGCAACAACAACTAGCTTAACTTAAACAAAACAGCCATCACAATAACTATTTTGGAAAAAAAAGTGATAACGCTAACAGGATCACTGATGATAAAAAACGAGTGTAATTGTGACTTAGGCTATTTGCAAAAAGGAATAAATGGCTAATGTTTATTTTGTGTTGTTTCAGATTGACCATGGAGATGACTGAGGAAGACAGCCTGAATATCGATGGGAACAGTGGAATTAACACGACTTAAACTTTGTCTGGGATGGCACTTCTACAGGCAGGTTGTTGAATAAAAAAAATAATAAGACACTTATGTGTAAAGTTTTTTTACCCCCCTTGTGTTTGTAGCCTAGCTTATGTTTATCAGTTGAGCTGTTGGGAAAACGTTACGAACTTTAGCTTGGGTGAACCTATAACGAACCTGTTAGCAAATGTGTAGCAAACAGATTTTTCAGGATAATTAGCCCTAATTACCAATCACATTTCACATGTCAAATAAAGCCGGCTGATGTCTGATAAACGGGTCCGTACCACACACAATAAGCGGACCCGTATTGCATATGATAAACAGATCTGGAACACGTCAGTAACACAGACTACCATACGGAACTGGGCCAGTCTTAGCCCTTATTGGTACCAGATCCGTCAAACGGATCCAGACCAATTTTGGACCGATGTGCGTGTGGACGCCGGATCAGGTCCATTATGCAGATCCGTGCCGGACGTTGTGGTAGGTGTGGCCCAGTTCCGTCCCAGTGTATGTTTGCTATCTGGGAATTGATGCGTTTGCCTGTGTGTGGTACTGTGGTGGGTAAGAGAGCTTGTTAACATACATACAGGTATACCTACCATGTTGGACTCCCATTCCTAAAAAAAATAGTTTTCTTTTGTCTTTTAAGATTTCCATATGTTTTGTCTGCATTCTGTCAAGGTGAATAACTTATCTGGTATGCCTAAATGGTTCATTTCAGATTGTATCTCATTTGTCTTCTTTCATAAAGCTTCATCATTTACGTATAATTTATCATATGCACAAACTATTAGCTGTTCTGAATTCTCATTACTGCTCCTTTTATCTCTATTCTCATAAGTTCACATAACCTCAGATGCCGGAATCCCTCATCAAACAAGCAAGCACAAGACAAATCAAGCAGCAATTGTGCACTTAAAGAGGGCTGTGACCATGACAGAATCTTATCATCTATGATAATCATGATTTCTTTTGAATGTGGAATGACCATTAAATACAGTGGTCAATAGATAAGTTATGAAAGGAATATTGTGTAAGGCGCTAACAGAACAATGTGTATATTCAATTATCATCATCATAATCATGTTTTGACAGACATGATAATTCATATGGTCTCCATGGCAGAAACATTGATTGTAATCAAGATGGAAATGAGATTGACACCAGAGTACCAGACACAAACTAAATTAAATGTAATTGTTTGAACTTTGAACAAATCTGGAGGTGTTACAATAAGTGTAGATATTAAACACAATTCAACAATCAACCACTTTTTGAGGTTTGTTTGTATGAACTCTGTAATGCTGATTTAAGCCAAACCTAACTGATGGTATTTTTCAGTAGATTTCTATGGTAACAAATAATAGAATGGCTTAAAGGAAAGTGCTGAACGAAAAATGGAAAATCCCATTAAACTTGACCCCATCATAAGAATAGCAACATCCTCTGTGCCTCTACATTTACATCTCTTCTGCCTTTGACACTGTTACTCGAGAACTGAGGACTCACAGTCTCTAACAATGCGTGCTAATGTAGTGTCATTTGTGGTATAGCATTTTGTAAACACAGCCATCATTGTGCTGCAGGTTTACAGTGATCTCATGTGAGGACATCCATGTGTAAGCTAGCAGTAAAAAAAAAAAGACAGTGACGCAAATCCCAAGCTAAGCTACCACTCAGGGCAGACACTGAGTACCAGACTCAAAGCTGACATGATGGTGAATGGCCCTTGTGGAAGGCCCTGGTTTGACACAACTATATTCGCTTTTAATCTTCTTATTTAGTCCGAAAGTTGTCTTTTCAAGACCCAATGGTGGAGAGGATGGTAAGAATTTAAATTACATACAAATGAGGCCTAATTCAGATTTCTCTGTCTGCTTGTCCCTCAGTGACCACATCCAATTTCCACCATACATTTTATCAGCTTGGGTGAAGTGGACAGCGGGCCTAAGAAGCTAATATCTCCAAGACCAGGCTTTTAGCCAGGGCAGGGGCTAAGAGCAATGTAATGCTGTCAACCGTCAGCACCCTAAGAATACACTGTCCCAAAAGGAATGTAAATGTCCTATTTGGTCATACAATTTATTCTAATTACAAATCAGCTTAAAGCTGAAGAGCATAGGTCAGAGGCTTCGTTGAAACACAATTAAAACAGATTTCTTTTCCAAAGCTGCCTGGAAGGAATGTTCTTCTTAGCACATACAGGGGAATGTGTAGAGAGTACCCAGTGAGGTATGGGCCTACTAAGATGTAATAGATCAGCTCACACTCATGAAATTAACATTGTGGCCCTTCACATGCTCTGAGGGTTTGTATTTCATGCAATTTTCACTATGAAACAGACGCTTAATTTGTACTCCTTTTTGATGGAAAGCAATTATTTCTTTGATGTCTGTTTAAAATGCCTCCACATGCTCATATGTCACAAAACAATTCCATGAGCTGTCTCACTGAACAGCGTGGGCAGCATTACGGAGCTACTCCCTTCCATGGTTCCTTATAGAGCCTTGGGATCCTACGCTTGAACTAACCAACTACCGGTCAAAAGTTTGGGGTCACTTACAAATGTCCATTCCACTCCATTATAGACAGAATACCAGCTGAGATCAGTTGCATTGTTTTTTTGTAATCAGGGCAGCAGTTTTCAGATTACATCATGTGCTTATAAAATTGCTAAATGATTCTCCAATGTTTCTCTTTGAAGCTTCTTACAGTAAAATGATATCAGATTGGTAAACAGAATGTGCCTTTGAAACATTGGATGAATTATTGGGCAATGTAGATATTGCATTAAAGATCAGCCATTTCTTTCTACAACAGTCGAGAACCCTTTTGCAACTATGTAAGCACATAATGTAATCTGAAAACTGCTGAAAACTGTGTAAAGTAAAGCAATTTTGAGTCTGACGTCATAAAATGGTAGCTGGCTGTGGAATGAATTTGGTCTTGATCTGGAGGTCAGATGGGGGACGGCAGCTCAGGATAAGAGTCTGTTGCCCCTCTGTTGATTTGTCCATCATATCACATCCAATTCGTTCAAATCAGAGAAAGACTCCTGACCGAAATAACAGTCAAGAAAAGGTTATAATTTCAGCTGAAGGGTAGGTGTATTATAACACATTTATAACATGTTTACTACATGTGTGCTTATGAAGAAATTTAATAAGCAAAGTTATAATAATTATAATAGTATTCCCTTGTCATTTTTATTTTGAGTCTGAGTCTATTTTGAGTCTTTATGTTATTTTGTATTTTGGCCTGTGTTTATGTTTAATATCTATTTGTATTTGTAAGTGAAACTGTTTTGCTACCATCTCTGGAAGAAGAGACATTGTATCTCAACAGACCGCAATAGTCCTGCCCACAGTCGATTCCGGAAGTAAGAATACAATACAATTTCTCCATTGACAAAAAAAGTCAAAGGTACAAGACTGTGTACATATTTTCATTTCCGAGTGAAGGAATCACTCATCCCATAAACCACCGCGCCTCACTGAATAATATAGGCAAAATCGGTGCGATTTATTTTGCCATTTAAACCATTTCCAACCGGCGACAGCACGCGAACCCTTTCCTCCAAACAGTGATTTTTATATAGTGAATGTGCAGATAATAGCAGTTATTTCAGGAGTAATCGTGTAAATAATAGTGTTTTGATATTGAATTTTATATTTATCATCGTGTATTTTATATCGTGTGTGTGAAAGCGGTTAACGTTAACGTTAGCAACGTGGTGCAGTGCTTCATACCTGACTGTCATCCTATGCTGTCATCACTGAGTCGGGCTGATGCATGGACCGGTGCATGGTCTGCTCTTGGACCACCATATTCAGTTTATTGTGTGCAGTGTGCAGCACGTCTTCCGTCAACAACATTACGCGAGATTCCCATCAGTGATGTAAAACCTTTTGAGCTTCGTTGATACCGTGTACTCATCATGCTCATGTAGACAGTAACTATATATTTCCTATTTACTTTTGTAATTAGTAATTAGTAATTTTGTAATTACTTTTGCAATCTGTTCCCCTGTCCTTCCTGTTCGTTTGTGCTCGGCAGTCGACTGATCGCGACTTCATTACAAGATGGCGGCCAGCGGAGAGATTCTCTGAAGGTACTGCTTGTATAAACAGTCTTTTTTAATATCAGGACCCTCAGAAGTCTACCAATGCAGTGTGGAGTTACTTGGAACATTTTAATGGTGTAAAAATAGCCATTTAGCTGCATAGGCTACGCTATGGCCCCACAGCTAGCTGAAAACCTTATGCAAGTTCGGCGAAAATCGGCGCAATTCGGAATACTAGGGGGTGACCGAAGGTGCCTATTGGACACATGTAAGTACTCAGCAACATCTTTCAGTGCAGCTAAGGTCAATTTCACACCGGAATTCTCCTTTAACGTTACCAACCTTCCTGCTTAACTCACCACAACTTTGTAGGTCTTGTCCCTCATGCTGGCCCTTACAAAACCCACAAGCTGACTCTCGGACACACAACAGTCAATAATGTGACCCGATTTAAAGTGGCGTTCACCCCTTTGGACACTGGCTAAAACATAATATATTTCATACCTGTGTTGCAGCATGTAGGCTAATGTTAGCTGCATTATGTAATGACATACAATGTCGGAAATGCTAAAGGTTAGCCTGTCGGCTACCTGAAAAGTTTGAATGTTTAAACTAACATTTACAGTGGTCTATTTGATAGTGTATTGGCCCTGACTAAGTTCGTGTGATGTATAAACCACAATCCTTGTTGATACAAGTACCAATATTCATCAAGAAAGTTTTTAATCACATTAAGATTTTCGCCATAGGCACTAGGCAGTAAAATACTCCGCCATCTTTGTCAATAATTTTCGCTGAGAAAGTTTCAAACTATGACCATAACGGCCTTTCCACCAATCAGAGGCATCACTGTGGGATTGTGGGATTGTTCAGGATTGTGGGTATGAAGTACTTATCCAAGAGATCGCGAATAAAAGGCATTTATCTCAAAACAAGGTTAGTGCCCCATGAACTCTTGGCGTCTATATGAGCATATACAATCGCTTAGTACAGCCGTAGCTGGTTTTAAGTCTACGACGTGCAGTTATGTTTTTATGGCTTATACCGCAATTGTCAATGGAGAAATTGCATTGAATTTTTACTTCCGGCATTTTTACTTACTTTACTGTGGGCGGGACAGTGCAGCTCTATTGGATTATAAGGCATAAAATAACAGTAACCGTCCATGGTAGACTTAAACCCAGCTATGACATGACTAAGCGATTGTATATGCCCAAATAGACACCAAAAGTTAATGGGGCATCAACTTTGTTTTGAGAAAAAAAAAATTATTCGCTATTTAACGGAAAAGTACTACACTAGCCAAAATCATGTGTAAAAGCTGGTAAAAGCAGAGCCTTTGATTGGTAGAGATCGCCGTTGCCATGGAAATGTTTATGCCACTGTTCCCGCGCCTGTCGTCTCGTTGCTCACTGGAATCAGGATGGATACCGAGGCTGTCGGAACCGATGTGTGGCCATCCGATAAAAACTGTTTTTCTCATCTTGAAAGTTGAATTTACTCAATGGAAATGGTAGGAAGTCTTCTTGTGTGGAATTAAAATAGAAGCATGTTAAACTATCATTAGGCTGCAAATGTTCAAAATGTATATGTTTCAAAAGGCTGTCGGTGGCTCATGGGACGAGTAGTTCCTTCATTAAAATATGTAGACAGTCTTGTACCTTTGCCTTTTTTAGTCTTTCTGTTTTTTTGCTCGAAATTATATGTTGATTATGATTATGAGTCACGTCGTAACTGGTTAGCCGAAGGCATGGTCTAAAACTCTTTAATATGGATATTTCTAGACGTCGATTGGAGAAATGAATGGGAAACTTACTGACGGAAACTAAGTGCTCTCGGAGGAGGGGCTGGACTGTTGAGCTCTATGGGACCTTTCTAGTAAAAAAAGGATAAATAATAATAATTATATATAATTTAATATTATGAAGACCAAGACGGCAGCGTGGACGCTTCGCGACGCCCTGTGTCTCTCAAGAGAAACAATATTCTTGTTTATTTCAAGAATTTTTGGTAAAAACAGTTTAGTGTACATATCATACACCCGACAGGAACTCTTGGATATCGGTTACTGTACTCTCAACATCTTTATCAGCGTAATTTCAGAGATTGCTAAGTCAGCGAGATCTACAAACTGCCACACCGACCGCAGGGAACTTCAGATGGACCAGAAAACATAAACAATGGGGCCATCAGAGGTGTTCGAACCGGGCTAAACCTAAGTCCACATTGACTCACTCTTCCAAGACTTTTTTTTTTGCCAATGTTCACTCCCTGGCGAACAAAATGGATGAACTGCAGCTGTGGATCACCACACACAGACTGATTATGGACTGCAACATTATGATTTTCACAGAAACTTGGCTTAACAGCGAAATACCCAACATTGCTATCGAGCTAGCTGGATGGTGCATCCTACGTGCAGACAGAACAGCTGTTGACTCCAGTAAGAGGGGGTTTGTGCATTTATGTAAACAAAACTTTTTGCACTGACACTACCATCACGGAGAGTCACTGCTCAGCTAACCTAGAGTATGGTTAAGTGTAGGCCTTTCTTTCTGCCCAGAGAGTTTACATCTACTGTTGTGGTGGCTGCCTATATACCACCGGATGCTAACGCTAAGCTTGCCATGAAAGAGCGGCATTCTGCTATCAGTTAACAACAAACTCTAGATCCAGAGTTAGCCTACATTGTCGCGGGTGACTTTAACCACTCGAACTTAAAGACCGTTCTGCCTAAATTCCATCAAAATGTGTCATGCCCCAGTAGGGGAGACAAGACTTTGGACCATGTCTAAACTAACATCGCTGAGGCATACAAAGCCGTACCCCTCCCCCACCTAGGACACTCTGATCACCTGTCGTTGTATCTACTGCAGCACTCATCTACAGCATTCATCAAATGTGTGAAACCCAGAGTGAGGACAATCAAATTGTGGCCAGAGGGAGCTGACTTTTGAAAACACTGACTGGAGAGTGTTTGCCAGTCA
Source organism: Alosa sapidissima (assembly GCF_018492685.1). Classification (NCBI taxonomy): domain Eukaryota; kingdom Metazoa; phylum Chordata; class Actinopteri; order Clupeiformes; family Clupeidae; genus Alosa; species Alosa sapidissima. Next base: position 16,189,728 of record NC_055960.1, read on the forward strand.
GGCCACCCATGACATGAACATCGCATTCAGATCAGATGATGCGGCCTATAGCTCATCCAGGGCTAACCTGAAAAGGGGGCATCAAAAAGGCCTAGCACAACCACATGCTAAGGACATCATTTTCAGAACAACTCTGACCCTATCGCATGTGGCAAGGCATCCAGACAACCCCCTGACACCTCCTTGCCTGATGAATTGAACCACTTCTATGGCCACCTAGACAGGGTCAACAAGGAGGTGGCCATCGAGGCTGTGGTGTCTGCAGAACACCAGCCCCTCACACTTTCCCCCACCTTTGTGTGTGCGGCCCTGAGCAGGACTAATGCACGTAAGGCTGCTGGTCTTGATGACATCCCTGGACACGTCCTCAGGGCCTGTGCTGTGCAGCTGACTGAGGTTTGAATTGACATATTTAACCTGTCACTAGCCCAGGCTGTCCTCGTGTGCTTTAAAACTACCTCCATTGTGCCAGTACCAAAGCACCCCACTGCAACGAGCCTTAATGACTCCAGTTGCACTCACCCCATCCTCATGAAGTGCTTTGAGAGGCTGGTCCTGGCCCACCTCATTTTGCCTACCGTCAGAATAGGAGCACGGAGGGTGCCATTTCTACGGAACTTCACTCCGCCCTGTCCCACCTTGACAATAGCAACACCTATGTGAGAATGCTGTTCATTGACTTCAGTTCAGCATCTGATTCAACACAATCATCCTCTCCAAACTGATCACCAAACTGTGCATCAATGCTCCCTCTGTAACTGGATTCTGGACTTCCTAACCAACAGACCGCAGGATATCAAAGCTAGCACACACACCCCCATCCTCATCAATGGGACTGAGGTGGAACGTGTCACCAGCTTCAAGTTTCTGGGTGTCCACATCTCTGAGGACCTCTCTTGGACCCTCAACACCTCTTCCCTGATCAAGGCGGCTCACCAACGTCTCTTCTTCCTGAGGAGACTAAAGAAGGTCCACCTATCTCCTCACATCCTGGTGAACTTTTACCGCTGTATCATCAAGAGCATCCTCACCAACTGTGTCACAGTGTGGTATGGAACTGCTCTGCCTCTGACCGGAAAGTACTGCAGAGGGTGGTGAAATCTTCCCAACGCATCATTGGTTCCTCACTCCCCTAAGCGATGCTTATGTAAGGCGCACAGCATCATCAAACACTGTTCTCACCCCAACCACAGATTCACCCCACTCCCCCTGGGAGGCGTTACAGGCGCCCTCGATGCCCCCCTTCCTGTGCCTGTTGTGGTGTCCAAGACCATGCCAACCCTGATAGGGTCAGCAAGGGGGCACCCATAAACAGCCCCCTCCCCCCAGACATTTTTGCACTACCCTATCCCATCTACAGTATTCTATTTATATTTATAATATAAAATGAAAATACTGTACACATAGCCATATTCTGTTGTTACTGCACATACACTAATTTTTTGCTACTCCTATAATGTTACTGATACTACACTGCACGTATCTGTCCATAAGCACCCCTTATATATCTGTATATACGGTTCATACTGAATATCCATACTTATTCTGTTTTTTATAACATTACTGTTAATACACTGCATATATCTATATTATTACGGGGGCAGCCGTGGCCTACTGGTTAGCGCTTTGGACTTGTTACCGGAGGGTTGCCGGTTCAAACCCCGACCAATAGGCACGGCTGAAGTGCCCTTGAGCAAGGCACCTAACCCCTCACTGCTCCCCGAGCGCCGCTGTTGTAGCAGGCAGCTCACTGCGCCGGGATTAGTGTGTGCTTTCACTGTGTGCTGAGTGTGTTTCACAATTTACGGATTGGGATAAAAGCAGAGACCAAATTTCCCTCACGGGATCAAAAGAGTATATATACTTATACTTATACTTATTTTTAATACTCATATAATGTTACTGCTTCTACATTGCACATATCTGTACATGTTGTTCATACATTGTTCTTACTGCATATCCATACCTATCTGCTAATACATTGCACATATTTACATTTATATTTAATTTATATCCCTGTAAACCATACCACGTTCTTCTTTGCTGTGTGTGTTTCACTAATTCATGGATTGGGATAAATGCAGAGACCAAATTTCCCTCACGGGATCAAAGAGTATATATACTTGTACTTATATACTTATACTGAACCACCTACTGTGTATATCACATTGCACTTTTCTGCTTTTTTGCACTTCTGAACTGCATTCCGCTGTCTCCGTACTTGTACTCTGCACAATGACAATAAAGTTGAATCTAATTTAATCTAATACTAAAAAAAGGTTAATATGTTTGTACACAATCTGGATTTCCTTTATTTTAACCACAATAAGTCCTGGAAACTTTGTAAAACTCTGAACATCACTCTATCTTCCCTGATGTCCATTGGGCTAACTCTTTTCGCCATGCAGAGAACACTCCCTAGGATTATTTTTCTATATTTTGTGGCGGTGAAGCATGTCAGAATCAGGGATGTAGTTGAGGTTAAACGCAAGTAAACACAGTTTATCCACCTCTGCAATTTCAGAAATAGAGTTTATCCACCTCTTATTATATGTGCCTCTTTTGTGTTTGTTTTGTAATTGTGATGTGTAACTATTTGTTCTGCTATCTTGACCAGGTCTCTCTTGAAAAAGAGATTTTATATCTCAATGAGACTAACCTGGTTAAATAAAGGTTATAATAATAATAATAATAATTAGAGTTTAGCCACCTCTGGAGTTTGTTCACTAATTGCAACCTTTAACATTCAAAAATCACACTGCATTATCCACATTCACAATATGTACACACTAGGAACACTAGTTTACACACCTCTTATATCACCACTACATCCTTCGTCAGAATGTAAAACAATGGCAAGGACATCACTTCAGTTTACCTCATGCATCCTCTGCTACAACACACAGACTGGTGGATAAAGCAACCTCCAAGTGTTGATGGAAAACACATGCCATCTCCAATTCATCTCCACCCTCCCAAATACCACATCCCAAAAGGCATCCTGTCAACTGATATCACAAATAGCATTATCTGGGCCGGGTGGCACTCCTGCAAAAATCCCACCAGCGATTTGCACCATCTAAATGAACTGTCATTCCCTTGTCATATTTAACTTTAACAGATTTTCACCCATTAATCTCCTAAGCTGATATCCCAAAGGACACACAGATAAAAGGAATCGGGCAGAATCCCTGTCACAGCCATAATGACTTTTAGATTTCTTAACATTTGTAAACGTCTGTTTGACTAGCTGCTAATGTGCCAATGTCACACTCGCCAGATTCCCAGTCTATGACTGACATCAGATTCCTACTAATAGCAACAATGTATTGTAACTCTAAATAAATAAATAAAGTAAGATATACTCAGGATTTCAACTTCATGGAACAGGGCTTATTGCATTCTCTTAGGGTTGGACTGCATGTATATCAGACAGAATGAGTTGCGAGCTGGCTTAAAATGTACAATCACTGTACATGTTGCAGCTCTTCTGGCAGGACAGGATTTTAGTAATGTATGTTCATTTCACAACCTTTCACCATGTAATTAAACTCATGACAGGGAAAGGCTGAATGCAGTTGAAGTTTGTTAACCAAACTCATAACTAGCACTGGCTCAGATTTGAAGGCAGAGCATTCAGCTGTCTGTCGGTTCAAACTAGCCCCACTCCAGCCCAACTTCAGCAAACACTCCGATTTCATCTGTTTGAGGACAGAGATGATGCGACCTTGGGGACTGTTCTTTTTTCATCCTTTCTGATTGCACTGCCATGATCATTCAAATCTTTTGTCACTTTTTTTCTCTTCTCTCCGTGGCCTCTACTTGGCATCAACACCCCCCCCCCCCTCCTCCTCTTCCTCCCATCACAGGGCCCATCTGCGCCGCTCTGATTGATGCACATGTTCGATGGCAGCCAACAGCAAAACACCTCCATCACGATGCGGAGATGCGGCTGGCTGCTCGGCTCCGCTGAGCCTCTTGTTGATGTTTGCTTGCTTAGGCAGTCACTCTGTCTGTCTCACATGTATGCATCTGTCACTGAAGTGCGTCCCCAGTGCAGTGATGGCTTTGTAAATCATATCCCCATACTGCTATACTACTGTAGGTGGAAGAAGGCTCCCGGCATACTGTTTTTTCCCCCAACTTCTACACCTCCGTGTCCTGCATGACTTCATCCACTGTCTCGCTCACCTTTGGCAAATATTGACGTGCAGATAGGTCTAGGATTTGGTTGTTGGGGGGTGCAGATTAACTCTGTGTTAGCATTGAAGCACTGAGGAAAAAGAGGAGGCAAACAGAGAGAGAGAGAGAGAGAGAGAGAGAGAGAGGGAAGGATGGAGAGAGGGATGGAGAAAGAAATAGAGAGAGAAACTTTGGAGCATTTGCAAATCTCACATTGGTGTTATACTGCGGTCCATGATTGCAGTGTTGTATGGATTTGCCAACAACAGTGCACTAAAGCTGTAATGAGCAACACTCTATAGAATGTAGTCACAGGTTAATACAAGAATAGGAATATAAATAATTAAAATATTAAAATATGAATTTTAAATAGAGATGGGATTGATTGCAAAGAAAAAGATGGGACTCAGGCAAAGGGCAGGAAATATGCAGAAATGAACTTATGATAAAATTTAAGAAAATAATTCCTTACTTAAGCCATGTCTCTTCAATTAAATTCCTTCCTTAAGCCATGTCTCTTCAATTAAACATGAAGCAGATCCACACCACACAGGGGTTAATAATAGTGAGCCCATTTTTCTCATAGCAATAAATGAACTTATGATAAAATTGAAGAAAATAATTCCTTACTTAAGCCATGTCTCTTCAATTAGACATGAAGAACAGCCCACGCAGATCCACACCACACAGGGGTTAATAATAGTGAGCCCATTTTTCTCATAGCAATAAAAACAACACATTATGCATTTACTAAAACAATCCTTTGTGAGGGGGGGGGTTGTGTGTGTGTTTGTGTGTGTGTGTGTGTGTGTGTGGTCAATGTTAGCTGATCATGTTCTCTTACCTACAAGCATGAAACAAGCATTTGAAAATAATGATATGTGCTAAAAAAAAACCTGCAAGGGGATCTGTTCTCTTTGGGCTTGTAGCACTATTCCAAGGCCACTGATCTGCATTTTCAGCATTAAACTTTCAAAGAGGGAGGCAAGCCATGCCCTTGCTGCTTTGTGTTTGCTCTTCAAGTGCCACATTTGAACACCTCCCACCCTCCTCCTTCCATGCCTCTGTACATCATCCCCACACTCAAATGCAAACAGGCTGGTAGAATTCAATCTAGCAGTTCAAACACCACATGACTAAAGGTGTGATTTCGATGAAGTCTGTTTACATACAGCTTACAGATAGGATTGCTTGCAAGATGATTGACGTTGCCCAGGGCTATGTTATATTCTTTTCCGAAGCCTTGGCAATCAAAGAAAGTAGTGATAGCACAAAGGGAAGTGATTTTTTTTTGCGTTTGTCTCACTCAAATAATGCTTATGTAATCAGTTGGTAGGAATGTAATTTATTTTGTCAAAATCCCTCTCTACAAAGATGTGGTGACATTTCACAAGGTGAAATCAGAGGGAATTAGTCATACATTCCCTTTTTTACTGCAATTTCTATCTTCAAATTAAACGTGTTGCTATCAACCCTGTGATTGTGCTGCCAACATTGTGTCGTACATTTACGAGAAGGCACAAAGACCCAAATCAAGCTGACAGACAGATGGTATACCAAGATGTCTCATGTGAGTAAATATGATATGCATATGCTATTTGCATGCATATGCTATTTGTTTGCTTTATATAACTAAGAGGTGGGGACTTTTCTTTCAGGAAACTCTTTTCTAAACTGCATTTGCAGGTCATGCACGACCACCCACAAGTATAAGACATGACAGGTGCATACAAATTGCAATCTAAACATCAGCTACAGTATGGAGTACAGTAGGGAGTCCCAGAAAAAGGCATGTAGCCAAAACGCGTTGGAGTTAACTCCCAGAAGAAGGCATGTAGCCGAAACGCGTTGGAGTTTTTTAGAAGGTTAACTTGACCAAGCCATGATAATAAAGGCTTTTTAACTTTTTCAATAGAGAGTGCTTCTGGAGTTAACTCCCAGAAGAAGGCATGTAGCCGAAACGCGTTGGAGTTTTTTAGAAGGTTAACTTGACCAAGCCATGATAATAAAGGCTTTTTAACTTTTTCAATAGAGAGTGCTTCTGGAGTTAACTCCCAGAAGAAGGCATGTAGCTGAAACGCGTTGGAGTTTTTTAGAAGGTTAACTTGACCAAGCCATGATAATAAAGGCTTTTTCAATAGAGAGTGCCTTGGAGTTTCTTGATTCTTGGCATTTAGTTTCCCATCCAAAGACCACCTCTGACTTAACCAAACTTTAGAGTCCAAGAAGCGCTCCTCTACCCCCATTCTTTGTTGAATCAGCTACAGTATGTTTATTGCATAAACACTATGTTGTTGCCATGGAAGTGTAACACATACGCTTGACTTTTCTTTTGTCTGGTTAATCATATCCTGCAGTATAATTTACTGTGAATGTTAGGAGTGCTGTGATTATATCTCTCAGTTTATTCCAAGGCAAACTTTAAAATGTCAGGTCAGATGAGGAAAAAAACCTTTGAAGGAAGTAAGCAGGGAACACTTGTCTTATTCCCTGTCCCCTACAAACATTGCATATAAATACAGCATTTTCACATAGATGCCCCTAAACAACTTGGAAATGTAAGGCATATTAAGTTAACAATATCTGTCAATATTTGTCATTTTGACAACAACTCACTCCTCTCCTCAGCATGCAAAATGGACTGTATGATCAAGAAACATATCAGAGTAAAATACCAAGTGCCACAGCCAAGGTCTCAGTAAAGGGGAGAAGGCCCATTATGTGAAATGCAGATGATAGGAATGCTCTGACAGCGCAGCTGGGGTTTAAAAAGATAGTGCCGAAAAAGAAAACATTGCAAATTAATGCCAAGAACGTCATCAGAGGGAATACAGAGGCGCAGGAAGATGTACGCCTCGCAAAACGAGAAATGGTAAAGGGCCATTATTCACAAGAGCAGAACTGTGCATTCAACTTTCACAGATACTGTACGTTCACACAACTGCGAGTGCCACAGAGAGTGTCATGTACAAGTGAGATGAATACATATTATGAGACGCATCAGCCAGACACTTCATCCCCTTTAGATTTTCTTTTTTCTATCAAATACGAGTTAGCATTTTTTAATTGAAATAAGTCCATGCTTCATTAAACTAACATTCTATAATAGCAACAATAACCACTACTATTACAACAATTCACAAAGAATAACTACTGTTGCTAAAAATAGCAGTTCTAGTCGTAGTGGGGGCAATTATACTGATATAGAAAATCTGAGATTACACACTCACCCAAGTAGACATGGCTTGTTATTCCTGACAGCCTATCATTGTTCCCCCCTTTGCTCTTGCAATGTCAACACTAACATGTGAGTACTACATTAAAACATAGACACACCTTCCTCTATCCTGTTAGCTGGCAAAAATAAAAGGGCCCTTCAATTAGAGGACTAATTAAAGCCCTCTTGATATGTCCCCTACTCTCATGGGAAGGACGGGGGAAGACTCATTAAACTCTCTTGCCAGTCAGTCTTTCGACCATAATACAGGGGAATAATAGGTCCGGCTATGAAGGGAAATTGATGCATCAAGAGAAAGGGGTGATGAAGGCACACACCATTCCCAGATTGGTTCCAGAAGATGCTGATTAGGGAAGGGGCTAATAGGCGCTTTCTGGCGGCAGGCATCGTGGCTTCTGTCACCTTCCCTGACTTTGTCTTTGGAAAAGAGTGTCGTCGGGGCCAAACGAATGGTGAGCAGCTGCTTTTCTGTCAGGCTACGACTAATGGACTTGCGATCATAGGAGACGGCGACATCATGAACAGACGCTGATGTCCCCGCTTACGCTGTCTTCTGGCAACACCATGTTCCATTTGATTCTTGACCACACACACACACACACACACACACACACACACACACACACACGCACACACACACACACACACAACCGTACACACAGATGTTGGCCTTGATGACTGAAATAGTCACAATCTCTTTGGGGCCTTCACATTTTCCCAGAATTTTCCCAGGATTTTCTCAGAAAGGCTCCAAAGAAATTTAAGTTAGATCTGAGAATTTGAAAACACAAACACCGAGTTCCTGAGACCTTGAGATTGCAATGCCTGTTTTGATCAGTGTAAATGTGGCCTCTGAATGGGTAAAATACTGGTATAGCAACTGCATGATAGCTATTACTGTTTGTTTCTTTGTATGAGTTTGCAAATTAATTCTTTATGGCTAGTAAATCTGAAGTTCACCACGGCGAGATTGCTGACATCCTTAATCCTAGTGACTGACTGATTGTGTGTGGGCTGGTGAAAAGATGTGGGGAGTGCATGCAACGGCCAAAGAGAAAAGATATACATATATTTCAGCATCTTTCAGATGCATGTTATTGGTTGCATTGGAATAAGGATGTCATGTATTCAATCATAGTACTGCACTATGTTAAAGCTTTGTGATAAGTGGTCTTTTCTGGTATTGAATAAATACATAAATAAATAAACCCCATGAGACCTATACAGACCATGTCAAAATAAAGCTGGTTCCATCTTGAGAAATACAGCACTGGTTTTATTGATGGGAAACATGAATCTGATTTGAACCAAACTACCTCATTTGATTAGGCTGAGTTTATTGCTCACCAAAATCATCAGACGTCCTTTAATGCTTAGCGGGTTTTACAATTACCTCACTTAGTGCATCTCTGTTACTGTAAGCACAGCAGGTTAATGCCACAAACAGCAGAATCTCAAGGGGGAAAAAGAGAATTGTACAGCGATACACATCTCTGAATTAATATGGAGGTTTATATGCTGGTTAAAGCATTTAAAGCAATTACCTGCCAGGTCTTGAGAGGTGACTCCAGTGCATGGAGAAATGACACTTGAGTCAAAGAAGCTACTGTAGGATGAAGAGAGAAGAAAACAATGACTGTTCATTGTGCTTATTCATACAATGCATGGGCAGGCGACAGTCAAAGGATATAAGGAAAGCGTAGGAAGGAACAGAAAAGTTGTGACTAATTAAAAGATGAGCACTCACAACATATGTTATTCCTTTTGAGGACTGGCACTCAGTTTGTCACTTGCCTCATGATGGAGGTGATAGCACATTAAATACACTGAGAGGGTGTTGAAAGTGAAATGATATCAAGCTATCAACTTGAAATTTAGCAGATTTTTTTATTTTTTATTTTGTTCTATTTCACCATGTGAACTTTATTTCCTTGCAACAGGGAGTATCACAGTACTTATTAGCGTAATTGCTCAAAATGCCGGAGGGTTTGACATTCTATGGATTAATTTCTGGCACAACATACAGTATATGGTACATGAACCCAACCTAGTGAAAGCCAAAGAGTCAAAGAGATCAGTTAAGTGTTCAGTGTTTATTAGATATGTTTGGGTAATCATCTCATGGAAATATCCAATCCTTACTACAACTTATGACTACTACCTGTACTACTACTATTATTGCTACTACCACTAATAATAATCAAAATAGTAATAATAATAGAGGCTATTTATGCTTTGCAGGCTTAGTGATAACAGGAAGCATGTTTTGTTAAGAGGATTGGGGTGTACAAGTTAGATGCTTAAAAATTGCAACCAGACCACCCACTCATAATGGAAGAGTGATTAAGCACAAGCTTCTTTTAATGTTACAGTGCTAGATACACCCTCCCACGGCATTAATCCTTTCCCTGGTTAGCTGGCACTAAGCACCCCCATGAATGCCACTTCCTCTGATGGCCAGGATCCCTGACATACATGCACTCCTCTTAAATAATATGCAGAACTGAAGGCTGAAGCCACTTAACTGAAGTGACATTAAGCAATATGCTAGATTTTTTATACTACTAAACCATACCCTAACACACAAATGCACACATACACCAAGCACACACACGCAAATGCACACATACACCACACACACACACACACACACACACACATTTACAGGCATTGAAGTGCTTTAACAGTATGTGATGTGAAATCCACTGTGGAGTGGAGCCACTGAGTCAGTTTTATTCCTGTGCTTTCTTGCTGAGCTCAATAATTGCAGATGCTTTTGCATACTGACTGACTAAGCTGTTTTTTTTAGGAAGGAAGTAGCTTTTTTAGAGAGTCGATTGAGGCTTTCCAGTTCCCTTATAGCCAAAAGAAAAATAAAACACCTTCATCACTCACATACAAGACACCAGCAGGACATTCGGGCCTGCTGTTCCTAAGAACATATTACTGAGAAAGAGAGCATTTGATCTACCTTACACAGACAAGTGAAAGATAAGGTAGATTCAGTTAATCAGGGTTTGATGACCCCCCCCCCCCACACAAGAAAAATAAATAAATAAATAAAGCAAAAAAAGATTTCAAGTTAAACATCAAGACCATCTTGTCGTATACTTCCACGAACAAATGCACTGCACACACTTACTACACAAAAATATCATGAATTCTCAACATATGTCAAAGAGCTGAGAATTCAAAACATGCACCCAGTCCCTACTGAAATTGGCAATGTGTTGAGGTATAAAGTGTGTCCTACCCTCCCATGGCACGTGCCACGTGCATTCCATAAGCAAGCCTTCCAAACATGAGAAGACAAGTGTTTCAGTGCCCCACCCAAACCTCAACAAAATTCTCCCCAACCCTACTGTTTCCTCCTTTATCTATGAGGCCTCAATGCATTTAAATGGGATGTTTAACTGAGCTGCACTGGCGCCTAGTCTCTGATGTGGTCACATATGCCATTCAGGACCATCACGCAAACATTTTACCCTTCCCTTAGATATAGCTTTACTTGAAACACTTCCATTTATTTCTCCCTGCACGACCTGCCACCACAGTAAATGTGCCCAGCAGATAACACTTAAGTTGGAATGTGTACACAGAATAAAATAAACAGGCATCAGCAATCATTTACGAAACTACTGTGTGTTTGTGCAGTATCGCTACAGGCATCTGTAAGTATAACCCTTATGGTAAAAATTGTTTGAGGGATGATTCAAGCTGCATGAGGAATATATGTGCAGATAATTTATATTTGTTGAACTGTTGGCATTCAGGAAAGGGATAAAAAGGCATCTAGTGTGAATAAAGAGAACATTTTCTATTTGTAGCACTGATATATCACTCATGTGTTGTACAGTATATGTTATGATTTAGCTTGAACTTTAACTATTTAGACTGAACTGTTTGACCTGTCCCTCCTGAGTGCATTATGACTGTATGAGATGCATTTTTGCATCTGCAATCATTTCCTGAGGGTGTAGTAAACTAAAGGTGGATTTTGACATTTTTCATATCACAACTTTAACCTTATGCACTGTTCTGAAGTCTTGTGTGAGGGAGTTCCGAAAAGCAGCCTTCAAAATCACTTCATACATTAATGTGAAAGAGCCCAATGACTTTGGTGAGTTGAACGTTATTAAAAGTTTTGACTTGGGAAGCAGAGGGTTGAAAATGCTTTAAAGGTGCCATGTGTAATGTCCGCCAAAAAATCAATTCATACTCCACATTCCATAAAAGATGGGGGCAGTATACCTCCAGAAAGTGAGTTGGTCTACCCTAGAGTAACAACCGTGAAACGTGTATTGCAGTTTGGCTGGCGGTTATGTTGCCGGCATACTGCCTCCCATGGCTGAACTGGTATTATGACACCTGTCGGGCTGTGGCTAGTAATTTAGCATGCTAATTCAGGTTGATATCTCTGCAGCACTATACCTTGTTAATTTTTTAATGACATCATTGCCCTTATTTCTTCTCATTCTTTTGATGCTTGTAGCTCATTTTTTGGATAGTTTTACCTCAATTCTTACACATCGCACCTTTGAAGGTATACTATGCAGTTTCAGGTATTTCTGGCAACTGTAGAACACAATATATTTATCTCTGCCATTGTAAATGGCCTACTTCTCGTGACTTGTTCCCCCTGTACACAATGAAAATACTTTTGCTGTGGAGGCGAAGGATAAACAACAGGCAAAAGCTATATCCAAAGAGTTATATCTACTGACAAGGTAATGTCTCATGATTCTTGTGAGATGTCTTCGGGTCGACTACTATTGAAGTTGCATGACTGGTTCTCTCGTGAGCGACTCACTACAGCTACAACGATTCCTCTATTTTTCTATTTATATAGTCGGTTTGTAACAAACGCTCTCTAATGCTTTCGAAAGCGAGGGCTACAATACGCATCAAAAGGTGCGGGCGACTATTCCATTACACTTGCTGGCAATCAAAGTAGTGGACATGCGTTAAATAACCAAAATATACAAACATGGATCGTCCTAGCAATAACCCCAGGATGTTTTACCAAACACGGTTGAATAACACAAGGACACAAACGTTAAACCTCCGTGCTTTGTAGAATTATTGTACCGGCGGGAATCTACAGTATAGGCCAGCTCCATTCATTCACTCATAAACAAAACAAAGTGCGCGCATCGCGCCAGCAACCCCAAAATACCCACAAAACAATTTGTCAAGTATATTGTTCAATAGGTCAAGACCGTGGAATAACTAAATGTCCGAGAAAACAAAACAATGTCCTTTTACGAAGTGGCAGCCTCTCCGCGAACGCAAAAAAATAAGGAAGGACACGGCGGTCCGGTTTTAAAAACCCCGCGTCTCACCAGCCTGTCCTTGTTGGCAAACGTCCGTCCAGATGAGTAATCCCCATATAGAAAAAAAGGCAAAGCATCCAACAATGTCCTTTAGAACAAAAAAGGGTAATCCGAGACCGTGCGACGATACTCCACACTCACGTAGTCCAACATGTCAAACACATAGGCCTGTTCGCGCTGCCCCTACCTACCGTGATACCAGAACCTAAGAAAACTTTGAGCCTGTCCCACGAACGCCTCCCATTGATTGACAGGCCAATTGATGGGAGTTCCTCATTATCAGAGTGAAAATCAGTCCTATACCCGTGTGTTTACTTAATTTCTGGTAGCCTATCTAATGTTCATGACTCACATAATTACTATTATACCAGCAGTAACATTCAAAACCATATGAGTACATGCTCAAAATAAAACACATCATTTTAATGGGTGACCATTACAGGTTTACCATCAAATTGGCTTCGTAAAGGTTATATCAAGGAGAAAATCTTTGTATACCTTTAATCTATTATTCACACTATTGACCAAGAGTCCTTTTGTTCAAGCTGATCACATGCAGCCTATAGGAAAAATAATGAGACAATTTGGGACAACATAGGCCAAGTTATTATATGGACAGGCAGCTTAGACCCATGGGGGGCAGTGGGGAGTTACTTTCAGTTTCAGTTTTGATGCCCCCATGGATCTGCTTTAAGTTGCCTGTCCATAACTTGGCCTACGTTGTCCCAAATTGTCTCATTCTTTTTCCGATGGGCTGCATGTGGTTGAGCTTATACAACAGGGCTATGGGTCAATTTACACTGAACTTACTCTTTAAAGGGCCATTCTCATTTCTGTAAGTCATTTCTTCGCCGATTTCTCAGTTTTGTTGTCAAATTTTTCTCTACGGATCTCCCCCTATATAGCTTTGGAGAATATCAGTATTTCACAACCGTCTCTTTGGTCTTTCCACTGGCTCTGCCATGATGAACATTTAAAAAATGAAGCCATCTCATAGCCAGCTGGCATGGACCGGTGTTACATGGCAACTGGCACCCATGTTAACTGGCTGCGTGATGACGTTTCTTCGACCGATGTGGCCGCTTGCAGATTTGTCACTTTCTGATGGAAACTGGAGACGAACAAATACAAATATGTATGACATATTTAAATGTCAAAATTGTCTGTAGTACGCTACATGCACTGGACCATGAATATGCCACCAAAAAAATAAATACCTAAATAGCCTAATAATAACTCCATGTGGGTATCAAACCTACCTCCTACAGTAAATGAAACTGCCTACATGAAAACCATGCATCTACCTACTTGTGCCACGAACCAGCTGATAGATCATAGTGAAATTTACTTGACTTATACAATTAAAAGAAGTCAGCTGATATATATTATTATGATTATAGCAACACGGCTGATCGTGGTATATGGCTACCTACCGTGTTATCTTGCTACAGCAGTTGCCCAAGCCAGTAGGTCTTCAAAGTATCATGGTTAAGTTTTCAAACGTTTCACTGACTGCTGGTCAGGCTCTCTGTGGCCACCTAGTGTATCTGTACCCTAAATTGAGGAAGTATTGCTGGTCTAAAAATAAACAGATAATATTTTTTTTTTAAAAACCTGCGATGGGCGAGAACTGAACCCCCATGTCGACTAGCGTGATAAAGAAATGTGTAGGCATTAACCTGTTGCGCCACAGGAGAAGCACCAGTTCATGAATTTAGAAATAAAGTATCAAAAAAACATCAAACCCATGTTTATCCATGCAGCAACATAAAAATAATAGCCTATAAGCCTAAGAGTTTTGACACTCCCTGTGCGCAAATTTTGTGTAAAATATGGACACGTTATAGACTTTTCCTGCCCATTGCAGTGTGCGTTTCAGTGCCTGTGTTTTATGAACTAAATTCTTAAAAGAATAGGCTGGACAAAAGGATACACAATTAGGCAACACATTTTTATTTGATTTATTTGCTGACATTCATGTGCCTCTACAGACACTTCAGGTAGGGGCGGCCACAGCCTAACCTCAGTGAAACGTTTGTAAAATTTAACCATGATACTTTGTAGGCCTACTAAATGGCTTGGGCAACGGTAGCATGATAACATGGTAGCCAGATAACATGAACAGCTATGTTAACTTGTTATGATAATAACATTAGCTGACTTATTTTAATCATACAACTCAAGTCAATTTCTGTTAGTGATGTCAGCTGGTTCGTAACGCAAGCAGGTAGACGTCTGATTATCAAGCAAACAGTTCAATTTATTTGTGGTTCGATACCCACGTGGAGTTAATTTATGCTATTTAGGTGTTTGCTTTTTGGGTGGCATATTTATGTAGTACTACATACAATTTTGACTTTAAAACATGTCATGCGTATTTGTGTTCGTCTCTAGTTTATATCAGAAAGTGACAAATATGCAAGCGCCACATCTGTGAAAGACTCATCAATCATGAAACGTCATCAACGCAGCCAGTTAACATGGGAGTCAGTTGCCATGTAACACCGGTGATTGAGTGGGCCGTGTGTATACAGAGAATTTTAAGCATTTTGTGTTTCTTGCTCGTTTGCTCGTTCTCACTTCTCACAGGACTTCCTGATTCAGACACTGCCGAGACCATATACAGTATTAGAAAGCTAGATACTGTATTGGGCTCCAGAACGTACGTAAATAGCGCAGCCATCTTGGTGAGGGCAATCGAGCGGTAAATCAGTGGAGGACAGTGGAGAAACAGGTGTCTCTGATTGGAAATCAGACAGGTGTCTCTAATTGCCGACAAGTGTTGCCCATAGGCAGTAAGGTGTTGCCCCAAGCAAAATGAATGTGTTTGCGCATGTCACCTAATAGAAGTCGATGAATGCAGTATCTAGCTTTCTAATATCTATGGCCGGGACACTAGTGCAGATCTGAAGGCTGTTTAATGCCTCTGCATCGAATCGCCATCGCTTGACACGCACCTCCAAAACACTGTAACCTCAAGGACCACAAGAAATGTGGTTGGTCCACTCACCCTGTGTTGAGTCGGCTGCTTCAAGCAGCCTGTGGGGAATAGAAACATGCTAGTTCACTGACATAAGCTTTGCAAATAAACTCAGACATATTTTGGTTACAGTAACGGGATTATCCGATTGTTAAGTGTCTATTTGTCAGTAACGATTTGAAACCATCACTTTACCAGCAAGCAGTACTTTGTGGGCAGTTGTGGGGTTTGCTTGCTAACAAAACCTGGCTGGCAGACACCTCGCAAATAACCTCAGACTTTTATTTTCTGGATACAATAACTAGGTTATTGGAATATACTATGTCTATTTCTCAATAACTTGCAAGAAGCCAGAAAAGACAAAACAAGTAACATTAATATTTCAGCATGGCAGTCTCTGGAGTTCACCATTTTGACTACCGTTTTGGTGTTGAGCGGGGCAGACACAGAGACACAGAACTTCGAAAGGTTCACGGCAGCGTTGAGGCCATGGTATATAGTCACTGCGTAGAGTCGACGCAGAAGCATAAAACAGCCTTAAACCTTGCATGCCTTTGTGAAGTATTTCATGGATGTTTTGGGACTGGGAACTGAAGATAACATGTTACTGTGTGAATGAATGGCTTAATACATCAACAGCCCATTTGTCACATTCACTGAACTTCCCGTGGCTAAAATGGGGCCAAAATGCACCCTCTTAAATGTGTATTTACCATTTACTGCACAACAGCCATAAATATACACCAGCCAGCATTGTCCTTTTCTCTCTAATATGTCATTTAACCTCACTGCCTGGGCCAACAGGCATCCATGTCTACAGGCATAGATAACTCAATGTCACGGGGAGCACAAATGTTCTATTTGTGCGCTAGCCTTGGCAATGCCGCAGTACCCATGGGCAAAGACAGACCCCCATCAATCCCCAGCCTCTAAAATAATGCTATCACGAGTCCTCCGGCCAGATAATCAATTTTTCTACAGTATGTACAGTCCATCAGCTCACAACGCATTTGCGTTGTCTCACCTTCTCGATCACTTAATGTCACATATTGAGGTTTTTTTTTGTCATGTGCCACCTTTGTTGTTACTGTAGATAAATTTGCCAGGCTAAGACAGGTTAGATGTATTTGCGTGTCACCGCATGAGCTTCGCCTGGGTCTTGCATGATTAGTGCTCCACATACTGTATGTAAATGCATTATTAATCAGTTACTGTTGTCTGGGGTTAGCAGGAAATTTGTCAGAAAGACTGAATGCATACCCACCTCCGCTTGCATGGTTACAAATGGTCTTATATTTAGAGACAGCACTTTTACCGTGTGACTGAGTTATGAAAAGGCCACACGGCACAAAACAAACAAATGAACATCTTCTAAAGGGTAATGCTCATTGCCTGTTAACGGCAAAGACTCTTCATACACAACATTTTGCTGTCGTTTTACACAAAAATACTGCACACTGGTGAACACTCAGAACCTGGGTTACAGATCTACAAAAGTAATTTTCTATGAAGGATAAATGTTTGTATAAATACAGATATTTTGCTGGAATTATAATGGCATTTCGATGGCACAGAGGCTGTTCTTATCCATTCAAAACACAGAAAACGGAGCCAGCCATGCCGTACAAAAAATATTGTGTTTACTGTGTCTCACATTCAGTCTGACTCTTGAGTGTGAGACCAAAGTTTATTCGGGCTTCCGGCCACAGTCTGACTTTGCTTTATCTTCATTTCACAAGGAGACAGTAGGAGCTATTTTCCCAAAAGCAATGACAGCTAATACAGATGGCTTATATAGAATGTCTGTTTGCTTATGTTTATGTCTGTGCGGGAATGGGAGAGAGTGAGTGAATGAGAGAGAGAGGAGAGGAGAGGAGAGAGAGAGACTACCATCTAACAAAGGTGCCATTATTGCTTGAAGGCAAAGCCATAACAGTGCTAGTATAGTGTAAGTCATTAATAAAACTGTAGGTAAAATTCACTACTTCATTAACTTCCACAACTTCAGCTGAAGAGATTCTGACCTTTGGCTTCAATAGTTGTACATCTTATCAAATTTCATTGTGCCTAATTTTCCGTGTCCGATTTTCATTTGAATTTAGCTTTAACTTAATCCCCCTTCATGTTGATTATATTTGTAGGAACACTTGTACTATGTGACCTCTCATGACATACAGTTCCTAGGATTTACAACATTTTGAGAGAGAATAACTTAAATCATACTAATGTGCTCCACTTATCAAAAAAGAAAGCACACTTATAATCTACTGTTTGCAATTCTTGTCCTCAACATCAAGAGTTTTGTTAGGGTTTAATGCAATGTAAAGGGCTGATGTCATTCAACTTAGTATTTCAAATGTGAAATTGTACATTAAATACTCATGTGGTTTCACACAATCTCAAAATCAGACAGCCAGACAGCATAACACCAGACAGCATAACATTACTCTGCCCTCCACTGTTGTCTCATGGAGTTATAAAGACCTGTCATTCTGGATACTGATTCACTGATCACTGATGACCACTGGGCTGGAATGATAAAAAGTTAAGAACACAGAAAATGGAATCATGATGAATTCCATGAGGATGTGAAACCTGGATGTGGTAGCAGTTTTTAAAGGATATCCACCATCTCATTTAGATTTAGTCTTTGTCCAACACCCTCTACAAATTCAAAAATGAGATGGGTCTGGAAGCCACTCAAGGTCTGTCAATTGTCTTATTTTAAAGAAATATATTAGCCATAGTAAAACTTGTCTCAGTGCACCCTTCCACTCTGATCAGCGTGGTCAAACTGCCCAGAATGAAATGTGAACCACAGAGCTTTCCAGTACTGGTTTTAAAAAAGATTTTTAACTTCAATATGTCATAGTAATGTTTACTGAGAAAGTGGCACAGAATGTATTTCCATGCAGTTATGTACTGTATTTTCTGAATTACACTGAGTTTCAGCTTAAATGAGAAATTAAGTGCAGTGGAAATCATGCATGGATCTCTGGAAATACTCCACGTGTAAGGCAATACAACTTGCATGATGCTTTTGAGAAGACTATAGGTTTTAATTGCTAGTTGATAAATAAACTTAAAAAAACAAGTCTTTTGTCCCTCCTTTTGGAACATGCATCAATCAGAAAGGATTGTTACTGTTGTACATTAAGGTAAAGGTGACTCTATTCACAAACACGCTTCACCTGTTAACATATAGCTTGAACTGTGGGACTGTTTAAACTTTCTAATAGAAAAACAAATATGAAATGTAGGAAGTCACTTGCCCCAAGAATTTACAATCTCATAAATCTGACATGATGTGCAATTCATTCCAAACACTATCAGTTAGAGTGCAAAGGTCTGGACTCTCACCATTCATGATCTCATGACAAGATTGAGAGTGAAGATAATCAGAGGTGTTTGTCTGGGCACCATGAACCTGTCTGGCTTATCTACAGTAATTACTGGCCATGATGGACTAGCTGAAAGGTGCCAGTCGTCCAGACTCCCCTCGGCCGTCTCTGTAATCAAATGATGGTGTAGTGGAAGGATCCATCCTGGTGTGTGCCACAAATAGTCAAGCCACCACTTTCTCAAAAAGTGTCTGAAGTGGTTTGCGATTGATGCTTTTCCCTCAAAGTCTCATGCACAATGAAGCTATCAGTCACGAGACATTTCCGTAATGGACCAATTACCATGTGGGAGGGTTTGATATTTCTTGGTAGATATGGTCTTTCAGGGGGGTTGGGACTCTGAAAGGAGATGCTACTGTTGCTTTTTATATAATGGGATTGTATTACCTGGTAGTGGGCGTTTACAACTGAACTAGATGTTAGATTTTACCTTGGGCATTTACCTCGTATCATCTCAAACTAAACACACACATTTTTCAGACATGTCACATATTGACATGACAGACATGTCGAGTTTAATCTCGTCATGCATGGCAAAAATATATTTTTATTTTTAATATTTG
This sequence comes from Alosa sapidissima, assembly GCF_018492685.1. NCBI lineage: Eukaryota > Metazoa > Chordata > Actinopteri > Clupeiformes > Clupeidae > Alosa > Alosa sapidissima. Next base: position 16,209,425 of record NC_055960.1, read on the forward strand.
TTAAGCATTTGTAAACTATTAGTAAATGGCTTGTTCAACATTTGTAAAGTATTGCTCATACATTATTTCTCATCAGTAAAGCATTTCTACACAAAGTTATAAATGGTCTGTTCATAGTAAATATATGTATATCTAAGATATTTTTATAAATCATTTTTAATACTTAATAAATTATGCAACTAGATGTACCGCAGAGCGGTACAAAATATGACCGCCGCCCAGTCCAGCACATTTTTTTCCACAAAAAGAAATCACGCTGAAAGGCCTATATGATTCTAACTGTCTCACTAAATTGCATTATCCACACTCAATTCTCACTGGTAACTGCTAGACAACAAGTACCAAAACATGATTAGTTCATAGATTTTACATGTTTTTCATGTTTTGGTACTTGTTGTCTAGCAGATACCAGTGAGAACTGAGTGTGGATAATGCAATTTAGTGAGACAGTTAGAATCATATAGGCCTTTTAGCGTGATTTATTTTTGTGGAAAAAATGTGCTGGACTGTGCGGCGGTCATATTTTGTACTTCTCTGCGGTACATCTAGTTACAGTCTAGCATGGATGTGATGAATGCATGTGTGAGTGTCAGCAGCTGATGAGGTGAGAGAGAGAGAGGGACAGAGTTTGTAAATACATGTCATATGGAATAAAGCTGATTTTGGTGATGTTTTTTTTTAATAAGATCAATAATCAGTACATTACAATACAATCTAACTACAGTTATCAGTACATTACAATACTGTAAGTTACTGCAAACAAAACAAACAAACAAAAATGACAGGGAAACGCTATTGCATAAACTGATGGCAAGGGATTGAGTGGTGGGGGGCTATGAATCCCACATTCTATTGGAACCTGGCCACATAACCTTATTATGACCGCCGCGGCCTAGTGTTAATTTTGTCACCTATTTTTAATTTAGTCTTAGTCTTGTGACGAAATGTCCTTTTTAGTTTTTGTCATATTTAGTCATTCAAATATCATTTTTGTTAGTCAAGTTTTAGTCGACTAAAAGTCTTGTCATTTTAGTCTAGTTTTAGTCAAAAGAAAATTAAAGGTATCTTAGTCAGTTTTAGTCAACACATTTTAGTCTTTTTTTTTTACCATTTGAGTCAAATAGTGTTTCACACATCTCAATTTTCCAACAATATTGTGTGTCCACAGGGCTACTCGTCTGTTATAACTACTCATTCTGATTTTTTGTCAGTCAGTATGTTTACATGCACAGGTAAGTCGAGCTACAGTTATAGCTCGGCTGGGATTTGACCATAGACAGTAAAAGATTTGACTGGACCACTGTCATTCGTAGACCAGTGTTTCTCAAAGTGTGGTCCGGGGATCACTGGTGGTCCGCAAGCTATCCCAAGTGGTCTGCGAGCAGATGTGGTAAAATATAATATAGATGAGTTGTTTGCAATATTGAACCAACTTGTATGTAAAAACAGTTCTGCAACACTGTCTATATAATATATGCCAGTTTAAATGATACAGTATGAATCCACACAATAAGCAAAGTGCAAAGACAATAAGCAAGGTGGTTCAGTGAGTAGACCTATTGTATAGACTAATTATAGGCTACTGTTGAAGTAGGTCTAATCTTTTTTTTTTAGCTAGGGTTAGTTAAGTGGTCCTGAAACTGAAAAAAGTTTGAGAAACACTGTCAGTAGGCCAAAATATTAATGTTTTACTCCGCCTCGCTAGATGGCGATATGCGCCCAAACACAACACATTCCCCAAACAGACTCTCCATCTTAGCCATAGCTAACTTGCTAGCGAACTTTCCATATTAGCTTACTTGCTAACAAACTTTGCATGTTGACATTACATGATGAACATTTTCGTATGGACATTCTGGGGGATGTTAATTTGTATGAGAGAAGCTTCAACTTGTGCTAATGTAGCATTGTGGCATAAAGCTTTGGTAGTTAGCTTGCAGAAATCTCCAGTGTTCTTGTTCCATGTAGTTTCGTGTTGCAGCCACAGGGTTGCAGCAACAGCACGTAGACTAGCCTACAGTAAAGCTGTTGCGTATGAACTCATTCGAAATATTTTGAAAACGTAACAGCTAGATATTCTTCTCTTCTCTAGTCTTCTCATTTTGTAGACGAAAATGAAGAGAGATTTTATCTTAGTTTTTATTTCATGCAAAACATTTTAGTCTCGTCTTTTTTCGTCAACAATAATGCATCTTAAGATAGTCTTAGTCAGTGTTTCAGGACATTACTGCCGTCTCGTCATCGTCTCGTCTTAGTCATGAAAAAAAGGTCGTTGACGAACATATTTCCTCTCGTCTCGTCTGACGAAATTAACACTACGCCGCGCAGCGAAGCTTATAGGTTTAGTCAGATTTTTTTTTCTTTTTCGCATGGCCAATTTTCCGTCAAGGATTCCAGGGACACTGAAAGATCGGGGTGCACGAAACTTGGTGGGGATATAGCCACACAAGAATAGTATGGAACCATTGTTTTTCGTTTTGATCTGTAGCCCCCCCACTGGACTGGTCCCCCCGAAAGGAGGGTAGGGCGGACACAGTTTTCTGTGAATATCTAGAGAACCGTAGGGTTTAGGAGGACCACCTTTTTTTGTATGTTGATCTTAAAGGGCCATGTCAACCCATTCCATAACCACTCATTTCATGTATAGCGCCACCTAGTTAAAAATGAAAAAGTAAAAATTAGGTGTTGTAATCGCAGGTATCTGTGACCTAACATGGTCAAAACTGCACTAAATTGGAAGTGTAGGATCATTATGACACCCTCTGAATGCACGCCAAGTTTCGTGGACTTTCGTTCATGGGGGGCCATACAATAAATTAATTTGTGTTACTGAACACCAACTGGCCTGTAGGTGGCCGGACACAATTTTCTGTGAATATCTCAAGAACCGTAGGGCCTAGGAGGACCACCTTTTTTTTTAGTAGGTTGGTCTCAAGGGGCCATGTCAACCCATCCCATTACCACTCAATTCATGTATAGCGCCACCTAGTTAAATCACAATATCTCTGGCTGACATAGTGAAAACTGCACGAAATTGAAAGTGTAGGATCAGTATGACACCCTCTGAATGCATGCCAAGGTAAAAAAAAAAAAACTATTAAAAGTATACTTTTTGAAAGTACAGTTTGTACTTTTTTCGTCAAATCCAAGTGTAATTAAGTGTATTGAATTATGTATTAGGTTCAACTTAATACCAACTTGACTATACTTTGTGTGTAATCAGTGTGCTAAAATGGAACAACTTTTTTCAAACTTTAAGTGTTCTTAAGTACATTATACAAAAACAGATTTTATGAGCATTCAGAACACAGTCGCAGTACAATTTTGTAACATTCCAAGTGTATTGGAAATGTACTTAAAATGCATTACAGTATAACTAATAATAGTGTAGTAGTGTATTTTGAATACACTCTTATCATCCTCATTTCTATTCATTTGGCATGCTTCTGTAATATTTTACATTAACTTCAAATGTACATCCTGACTACAATAAGTGCCTTGAAAGTTTGCAGTTATGTTAATAAAAGTATAGTCTTAAGATACTTTAAGCATTATAAAGGCATGCAATTTAAGTATAATATTAGTGTGATTTAAAATTGTACTATCAGTACTCTCCTACCTATTCTGTTACATGACAAATTACACTTTGATTAGGAGAAAAACATTTTATTGACATGAATAAAAACAAAACATAATATTCATCCATAACAAAAGTAAAACATTTTTCTGAAAGTTATGGATCTCTTGAGCATATCTTTTCAAGTTGGATGTGGTAACGCGATAAAACATGCATTTGGGCGTATTATATTATTTCACATGCATAGATTTTTCGAGTTTGGCTGTTTGGAGCGCTGGTCAGATTCCTCCTCGCTCGCAGCTTTTTCTTCCATGCTTGGGGAGCAGTTTCCTCTGAGTGCACACGCGCAGAGAGAATTTGCGCGCACACATTTAATATCTACGTGTGTGAAATAATATATAATATACATTAATACACCCGAATGCATGTTTCATCGCGCAAGTGCTTTTTGCCCTCTAAGCTTGAAATTGTTTACTGGACACCCAGCCTACAAGCCAACAACTTAACAGTCTAACATGGCTAAATTTGTAATGCATGATCATTTATTGCTTATTTGTTTGCAAAGTCTTCTGGCCCAGAAAGAAAACCATGGTGGTTACGGATCATGGCTGAGGAGGAAAGGTACAGCTGGTAGAGTTGTGCAGTGAGTGAACTTCCCTCCCAACACTGAGATGTGGTGGCAAAAGCTGTGGTAGCTAGCTTCCTTACTAGCACACCATCTTCCAGTCCAAGATGCATAAAGTTTTCGGTGGCAACCCGGGGCTGGACAGCAGTCAAATGCATTGACCTTGGTATTAGAGAATTTGTCTCTGTTGTCTGTGAACAGAAAGAAGATGGACAACATTTTACAAGATAAACAATATTTTACACAGAAATCCATTGGCAATGATGAGATTAATTCAGATTATCTGTACCTATTTGACATTTACTTTTTATGGGTCAAATTGGTATTGACACCATCTGTTTGCCATCCTGGTATGGGTAGACCTGGCCAGGTAGTCTTTCCTTAAAGCGTTGTGCACCTTGGCACCGATATGAGTGCAACCACCCTGTTTCCTGCATTTGATTACCTTAGACTCCTTTGTTTCCAATACAACCGTATTATCGTTTTCTGGTCAAATGACATTTTAAATGCGAGTCGTAGGGGCACTAGTCTACTATTTTGATGCATGAATCAAAATCATCATGTATCAAAATAGTTCTGCCCCTACAACTCCCATTCAAAATGGCATTTGACCCAGAAACGACAATACAGTCAAGCTTAATGGTGGCGCTTCTGACTTAATTATGCTTACAAAAAGACCCTAGGTTGAATTTTTGGCTTGAGTTATGCTTTAAGAGTAATGGGGCAAGGTCCTGGATGAAGAATATTGACCTTTACTGCTGATTATTTGAGGCGTTCAGACATCTTGGTTTCAAAACTGTCCAGGAACACCTGTAAAAACATAGTTAGGCTACAGAATAAAACTAGGTAAATTACAAACACTATCATGAAATGAACTTGAATGCTCTGTCAAACACGAATAATTAAAAAAAATCTAAATCCATCGCATAAACCAAGGCATAATATCAATCATGTAGCCTAAGCTTCATAGCACTAACTTAGTAGAACACCAGGTTTAATTCCCCCTCTAATATCAATGGTGGAAAAAAACGTTCTACTTAAATAAAATGCATGTAATTTGTCCTGTAGACTCATTTTAAAAGATGTCTCCACGATTAAATAAAAAAACAGCTACAATGTCATTAGCATGCCTAATGAATGTGAAGTGTGAGCCTAGCACCATCCTCCTTTCTGTGAGGTAGCCTACACCACACATAATACTAAAGAACATTGGTGAACTTTAGGTAAACGTTGCTTAATAAAGAACACACTTTCTTCCATCATAGTTTGTCTAACGTTATCGGAACTCCCCCTATTACCGTCGGTCCCGTATTTCCACCGTCTTGAGTGTATGTGTCACTTAATATCCATTTCTATACAAACCAAGACAGCGGACTCCTAAAGAAACGCAACCACCCACACCATAGTTGTATCTAAATTAGCTATGTACCAAAAATGACATTTTACCGTGACTCGAAGAGCTGTAAACAGTGTTGCAGGGCTGTAGTACTCGAGTCCGGTCTTGGACTCGAGTCCGGATTCGAGACCGTTTTTCTATGGTCTCGGACTTGTCTCGGACTCGCTAGTATTTGGACTTGGTCTTGTCTCGGTCTCGGCCACTGGTCTTGCCAAATATGGCTTTTGGTCTCGACCGAGTCCAGGTGTCTTTAGGGCCATCAAAATGAACGTGTTAATCGCCGCGATTCATTTTGAAATACATAATGCGTTACAAAACACTCAATAGTGTTTACCTTTGTGGGGGGCTGATGTCACGTAACGGAAGCCGCAAAACCTAAAACCGCAAGCCTGAGAGTTTATTTTACTGTCTGTGGAGTTAGCTGAAGATAAAGAGGAACCAACATTTAGCCAAATAGTAGCTTTACTGCAAACTGCTTTTCACTCTTGTTAGATAACGTTTACAATGTCAAAATGCACCAACAGCAACAGTTACATAAAGACGATACTTTTCGGGTCCTCTCCATTAAGATCCAACTTGAACGTAGGCCTACTCCATTTAATTGAGAGCGCGTCTGAGCGCACACGAGAAGGAGAGAAAACGATTGGCAGGCTCCAGCTGGCTTGTCGTTGTTGATGATAATTGATATCTCCTTTTTAATATAAGAAACTTATAAAAGGAAGGCAACAAAGACGAGGTTAGAGGAGATTGCGGATTTATCCGATTTCCACTACTGACCAGTTATAAACATGTATGACATGTAGGCTGCACTCACTGTGATTTGAAAAATGGACAAAAATATGAAGAGTTGTCTTTGCCTTTGTGTAATGGAACTGGTGAGTCTTGAAGTCTTCAATAATTTGTTTACATGAAGCACATATTATGCTGATTGAAACACATTCCATTCAGATAGCTAGGTGACTGGCTCAGGCTCATCATTCACTTTTAATTGCAAACAGAAAATGTCTAGCTAGCATCATGTCATTACATGCTTCTATTTCCAAAGGAATGAAAACTGTTTATACCAACTTAATATCATGCTTATCATTGTTAATATTGTACAATACATGTGGTACAAACAATATTAGAGCTTGTGGACTAGCTATAGGCTATATTTCAATGGAGCTGGTAAAAAAAAGATCATTATGAGAACGTGGCCACAATGGGCTTAAAGTGACAGTGCACCATTTACAAATGAGTTAAACAGCATCAAATGTGTAGTATTTCTTAAGAAATTAATACTTTAAAACACAATTACTGTGTCAGTATTATCATTTAAATAATATAAAAGTGTTTTACTTTTACCTTTGTGGTTACTCATTAATTTTGTGATTTATGTTGTATTTAATATGCCATTTAAGAAGCTTTAGTCTTTAGGAACTTTTTAATTGCGGTTAATCGAGATTAATTCATTTTAAAATATATATTTTGAATCGTTTGACAGCCCTATAATAATATTGGAGAAGGGGAATGGCTACACTTACAAATCCTGGGTGTGTTCACACTGTTTTTGCTTTTAGATAATAATAATAATAATAACCCAAAATGATTGTCTTGATACTGTCATGCATAAGACTTTTTTCTTATCCTGGACTCGGTCTTGACTCGGACTCGAACCTTTTTGGACTCGGTCTTGTCTTGGACTCGAACCTCTTTGGACTCGGTCTTGACTTGGTCTCGACTAGTCCTGGTCTTGGACTTGTCTTGGACTCGACAAAGGTGGTCTTGACTACAGCCCTGCAGTGTTGTAAGGTTGCGTATACACAACCGCTTGGAGCTCCAGTGGAATTTTCATTTCATGACGAGAATTCTCGGTCTAACCGTTCATGTGCCGTTGAAACGGTGTAAATAGGCGACCCATCAGACCAGCACTATAACTCCGAGCGTGGTAAACAAAATCGGATATTTCAGGCAGTAAATGCTTCCGTTAAGAACCAAACCAGATTTTGTTCAAATCTACACATCTATGGCTACTAAAAAATGTAAGGTTCATTTAGTAAATGTTATTTTGAAGTGTTAAAAAACATCGTTGTTTTAGAATTTCTGAACAAAAGTGGTGATAATTTGGGGTGTTACGATAGTGCTAGCCAACGCTTGTCAATAATCCCACAAACACAAAGCAGGCTAGTCTAATGTAGTTTTCTTCTTGATAGTGATCTGGGTCGACGTTTATGACGTTAACGTTAGCTAAATTAGCTAACGTGATCTGGCATTACTAGCTTGTACTAGCAAGGATAAAAACAAACTCTTGAAAGATTGCTAAGCCATCAATTTAACTTCTCCAAAGACTACCGAAGAATCAGAATCATTTAACAATATGCTTTGGGACTCACCTGATAACGAATAACTTGGCACTTTAGATCCAACTGGCTTCAGCCCTTCCCAGATAGCAGTAGACTCCGGACAGACTCCGCCTTCAAATTGGCAAATCCGTGTAACTGTCACCTCTGTTTTACTGTCGTGATGGAGACATTGACCCGGATCAGACACCGGGGGCGGGAAGCACAGTCACAACTGATACGGCCAGCCGTCGTGAAACGCAAGCGCAAATTTTTAGTTCTACGATTTCGTCGACTGCCTTACCGCCGCCAGAGCTGAGTTAGACGTTAACGGAGGCGGTTGGTGAACACGAGAGCTAGTGAAAAGAAGAGTTTGTTTGATTTGTTTCAGGTAAGCCTATTTGCTTCAACTATATTAGAATGAAATACATTATTTTTGCTTTCATATAATGTTAATGGATCCTTTTGACGTTTACGCTACTTTAAACTGGTCTTGGACAATTAGCTAACGTTAGCTTTTGGGGTAAGCAAGGGTTAATGAAATGTTCATTTTATCCATGTACAAATTAATTTAGTAACGCTTTTTATCCGAAGCGACTTAATTTGGTCAATTTACTTGTTACTTCAGGGCTAGTCTCCCTTAGAGCAACTTAGGCTGATATTTTAACTCACAATTTCCAGGTTAGCATGCTAGCCTGATTCCTTAACCGCTACCGCATCCTCTGTAAGCCAGAAAATAATTGAGATGTGTTCTATGTAGTGAGATACGTGTTTGTATGTTAAAATAATGATTTTATACAGTTAGCAGTCTAGGCGTGTATCCAAATATCAAATGAATCATTCCTTCTCCCTCCGCCCCCGTCTTTTTAGCCCCAGGAATGAGGCATTCAGGTGGCGTGACTGGCGTGCCCTGTCTGCAATCCTCCCTTTCAGTAAGGTAAGTGATAAGTCTTGTAGCACTTTTTAGCCTATGTTTCTGACATTTAAAACTCAAAAACCAAAATATATTACATAAAGGTGTTATCAGGGATTAAAATTCTCGTTTGTATGACGGACAATCGTCATTTGGAAATTCGAATCCCCGGTGGTGCACTCGTAATCAAAGATAACCAAAGATTCTAGAAGAATCTTTGAAGATAACGGTCTCTCTAAAAGCTGAATGTGGAACGCTGGATACATGCTTCACTCTAGAATCTTTCGCCCTCAGCGTGCGCCATCTTGACTACATAGCGGGAGGGAGCATTTTCAAACTCGTGGTAATCGTGGTTGAGAAAACTGAAGCAGCAGCAATGGAAAACACACTTTACAGAGTAACAATCTAGTTATAACATAAACAGTGACAGATTCTTTGTAGTGCTGCAGCGATTAGTCGACTTATTCGACGTAATCCACCATGAAAATTTACAGAGCCGTATAGACCGGTTTCAGGTCCCTAACAATGGAACGAATTGGGATGTTGGCGACTTATCTATGTTGTGAGATACGTGTTAGTATGTTAAAATAATGATTTTATACTGTCAGACGGGTATCCAAGTATCGAATGAATCATGCCTTCTCCCTCCTCCCCAGTCTCTTCAGCCCCAGGACCGAGGCGTTGAGGTGGCGTGAATTCGGCGTGCCCTGTCTGCAATCCTGCCTTTCAGTAAGTTAAGTGTAAGTCTTGTAACACTGTTTAGCCTATGTTTATGATATTTAAAACTCAAAAACCAAAATATATTACATAAAGGTGTTATCAGTAGGGCTGTAACGATATACGATTCGAGCCCGAAATCGCGACATTCATATCCACGATACTGTGTCGCGGTGTGAAAAGGCAGAATCGCGACACACCCTTTCTAGTGTTTCACGCACTGCTTTGCAGCTTACGCGGCCGCAAAAGCAACCCACATCTCCCGCTTTACTTATCGGTAGTCTACGTTGTCCAAAAACAAATAAATAAATAATAATTTCATACCTCTCCTTGCTTTCATTGTAGACTACGTGTGCAACTTTACCAAACAGTATAGAAGTAAACCCCCTCTCCTTGCCCCGTTCTCTCTCGCGCTCCCTCCCTCTCCTGCTCAATGAACACGCGCGACTTAAATAAAACATTCACAATCGTGAAAGCAAGGACGCATAGAAGACGACTAGCTAAATTACTATTAAATCCGCTTAGCATCATTAGCTATCGTTGCTGCACATATTTCTTTAAAACTCTTGCATTGAAGTTGACTGATCATCTCAATACCAACGTTTCCCAAAAGGGCCTGTCCCAAGGAGAACAAGTATTATCTTGAAACTTAAACACACATGGGGACACTGAACAGTCCAATCAGTAGACTATGATAGGCTAAACTAGCCAACTATGCTACTTTGTTTACAACATTTCCAGGCTTCAACCAGACAGCTGAATTAAAGAGGTAGAGTTGTAATACAAAATAGTAGGCCTAGGCTATAGGCTAATCTGCATAAAGTGTACTGTCATAAATATCAGTCATTCAGAAAAATATAAAGGATATAAAATAAAAGATATTTAATAAAATGTCTTTTAAAATGTCTGTCTTCAGCCCCAGGACCGAGGCGTTGAGGTGGCGTGACTGGCGTGAATTCGGCATGCCCTGTCTGCAATCCTGCCTTTCAGTAAGGTAAGTGTAAGTCTTGTAGCACTGTTTAGCCTATGTTTCTGACATTTAAAACTCAAAAACCAAAATATATTACATAAAGGTGTTATCAGGATTAAAATTCTCGTTCGTATGACGGACAATCGTCATTTGGAAATTCGAGTCCCCGGTGGTGCACTCATAATCAAAGATAACTGTCTCTCTAAAAGCTGAATGTGGAACGCTGTTTTTTTTGCTTAAATTGTTTGAACAGGGATAGAAATAGACATTTCACTTTGTCTTCTAATTTGTACCCTCCATTTTTACATTTTTCAAATTTTCTTGTTCCAAGACTAAGACTTGTCATCTTTCTCAAACAAGATTTTTACATTTCCAATCTAGTGGAAGCATTACACACTGCATCACAAATCATTCATTCTCAAATTCAACTCAAATCATTAACTATCTTGAGTAATGTCATTTTTGTACAGGAAGCATTAGCCAAGGATTGTCATGTGTGCTGATTTGCCTTTCTTGTCTCAACAGGGGCAGTAAGGACAAGATCCACCCACCACCCAGTGCATGCTACATATGTGTGTGTAATAAATTGAGAGGGAAAGTGTGTGTGATAAATGAAATTTAATAAAGTAAGTAAAATTTTGAATTTTTTGAACTTTTCTGAAATACATTAGTACAAGGTTTTGATTTTTAGATAATTTATTCCAAGATGTTGATCATTTAACACTCAATATACATGATCAAACTACTGGCTACTGAGTTCAACTAGGGGTATTGGATGTTACTGTTTAAAAAGCTTTATTAGTAATCCTTTATACATTTGACAATCTTAACTTTTTAAAGCTTTAAATTCTGAACAAATACTGTAACTCCTTGATTTGTTAGTGACATTGACTATATAGTACAAATGGGTGCCAGACGTAAAATGAGCTGGTCCGCATTTGGCCAAAATAAGGGCCGCAATCGGCACTATCGAATACTCTTCTGGTCTGGATCTGGCCCAGATCATTATGATAAAGTGCACATTTGGCCCAAATAAGGGCCGCAATCGCCACTATCGAACACTTATCTGGTCCGGATCTGGCCCAGATCATGACGATAATTTGCACATTTGGCCCGGATCCGCCAAATAAAACACACATCCGGTTCAGAGCCGTCCCAGAGCTGGGCCAGATCATGAAAACGGATGCGGAACGGTATTGGCCCGTTGTGCCAAAAGACACCGGCCCGGGTCCGTTTTGCGAATCCGGCCCAGATCTGAAGGTGGATCTGGGCCGGATCCGGGCCAAATACATTTTGCTATCTGGGTTGTTATCTCATATGACGAGTCCTTCTGGTTCTGTAGGACCAACGTCTCTGGCATGACTAGAATGTATGCCTGTAACCTTATACGGACCGTAAAACGTATGCATTTTTTGGTCTCTACAGTCCATCTGTCTTGCAAATAAAGTTACAAGCTGTATAAAATAACGTTAATGTTTGCTCACACCACGTTTTGCTCGAAAGGTGCACAGATCTGCCCACTCCATTTCAAATTCAAACAGCCATGTTATTGGTCAACTGGACTGCCTATACATTTAACTGTGTTGCCTATAAATTTAACAAAATGCCACATTCATCCTCTCACAACCTCTACATCACAAACGTATAGGCTACTACCTTACTAAGACACAAAATCAACAAAAGAAAAATATTATTTGATGACCAAAACTGATAGATCAGTGTGTCTAGGCTAGGTTATTGCACATTGCCATCCATGCCGCTGACATATCAGGCCTAAGGCTACACACATTAGTATTTTATTAAAGGTGAGATGACTATGAAACTATACAAACAATGTATTAGGCCTACCAAAAAAATATACTTTCCATAAGTACACTATATTACAACTCTAAGTATTAGCAATTTAATACACTTAAACTAAATAAACTTCTTTACCATTTAAAATACATTAACAACAAAGTACACTTTTGAAAAGTACATTACAAAAACACTTTGAATATTGCACAATAAGTATGTTTAATTTTAGTACACTGAAGTTGAACTTAATAACATCTACTTTGAAGTATACTTTCTAAAAGTACACATTAAACCTACTTTACATAAAGTACAAAAATTGTAAGCATACTCTAAGTATTAGCAATTTAATACACTTAAACTAAATAAACTTATTTACCATTTAAAATACACTAACAACAAAGTACACTTTTGAAAAGTACATTACAAAAACACTTTGAATATTGCACAATAAGTATGTTTAATTTTAGTACACTGAAGTTGAACTTAATAACATCTACTTTGAAGTATACTTTCTAAAAGTACACATTAAACATACTTTACATAAAGTACAAAAAGTGTAAGCATACTTGCTTTATACTTCATATACTTTAATCATATTTCTAACACACTAAAGTATACTACTTTTTTACCTGGGTAAACAGATATTCACACACACACACATACAGTACATTCACAGTAATCATATGTATGACACATAGACACACAGTAGACATATGTACGCATGCATGCACATGCACACACACAGGCACACCCACAAGTACATGCACACACACAAACACGTACACGCACACATGCACACAATTCAAGAATTTCTCAGAATTATGAACAGGCAAGATGGGGGTGGGGTTGTATAAAATGTATTTTACATCTGAAATCTATGAACTAATCACGTTTTGGTACTTGTTGTCTAGCAGATATCAGTGAGAATTGAGTGTGCATAATGCAATTCAGTGAGACTGTTATTTATATGCCTTTCACCTTTTGTTTTTAGCCAGCAGCCAGACCAGCAGATACCCTGACTTTGCTGAAATACTAAAGCTAAGCGGGCTGAGTTAGTACTTGGATAAGAAACCTCCTTGGAAGAGTAGGTTCCTGCTGGAAGTGGTGTTGGTGGCTGGCCAGTAGGTGGCACTCTTCCCTGTGGCCATAAGCCACCAAACAATTATCAATCCCAATGTCCTATTGCAGGGACAGGGACACTGTACTGCAGGAGATGTTTTCCTTTGCATGAATGTTAAATTGAGGTCCTGACTCCTGACTATCTCAAAGAATAGGAAGGAACAAAGTAGGAAATGAACACAATTTGACAAGCGTGACTTATTTTTGTGGAAAAAATGTGCTGGACTGGGCGGCGGTCATATTTTGTACCGTTCTGCGGTACATCTAGTTAACATTACAAACAATGCCCAGTTTGGCTAGTGAGGCAGTACCCACACTTGAACTGACTCAACCTAAATGTCACCCCATGCCTCTTCCATTGCTTGCAGAAGTGGCATGCGGGCAGATGGTGGTTGGCAGTCAAATGCTTTCCATTGTCACACTGAAAAGTCTTCTTTGATAGGTTTTAGAAATGGGGAGTAAGGTGGCAAGTACAAAACTGTGAAATTGTACAAGAACACAATGTATAGGTGCACAACTGTGCAGGTACACAATGTCTTACAGTACCTGAGGTCTATTTGTAGTGCTGTTCAGTTTTCTGTAAGTGTTTTCAGGAAAGTGTGTGGGTATTTCCACAGATGTGTTTTTCACTTTGAATAGAGGATTTAATCAACAGGAAAAACTGAAATGTAAAGGCATCGGCAAACCTGAGATTCCTTATTCACATGCTTTATTTGACATGTTTCAAAGAGCCTCCAAATATCCACAGATACTATAGGCACTGCACATCTCCTCTACTTCACTACAAAACTCTTTTTAATGCGCAGCAATACAGAAAGAGAAGAGCAAAGGAAATGATCAATCCAACGTGAGTGTCCAAGTTCTAGTCATTTTCTGTGAAAGCACTTACTCCGCAATGTTGTTTGGAGACCACCCAAATAGCCTTCTCTCCAGTGTTCACAGCTGAAGACTGCGAGGTTGAAAAAAAGTCGGTGGAAAATCAATAATCACCTTTCTGTGGCGGAGGTTAATCCAGTGACATCAGCTGACAGGGAAGGATTAATGTACTGTATATATTAACTTAAGGCCCTTCTTTGTCTTAAAGCTCCACTACACTTGCCACATAATGAGGGCAAAATTACTACTAATTACTGACTGTCGTAGAACCTGGGGGGAAACTATGGGTAGACCGTTTAAATACATTCTAATTATTATCATCACTACTTTGCCACTTAGGTGTGGATGTAGAAATGGCTATGGTATTTCAGGAAATATGCACTAATGATAAATATGATTTGAATGATGATGAATGTCAAATAAATGTGCCTCAATACTAATGCATGCTGTCTGTGACTGTATGCAAAAAATAGCACTGTAAGTGTTTGAAGGTCACCTCTGATTCTCTCAACTGTTGACCCTTTGTACAATAGGATCTGTTGACAGTAAGAATCATAAGCCACCAAACTCATATACTGTATGCATGTATGTACAGTATACTGTGATTGAAGTACTTTCTAGATATGGAGTCTGTGCATATTTCTATCTGTTGTGTCATGTGAATAAACAATCCTTATTAAGGGAGAAGTTGAAGAGCAGTGGGTTAAAGAACTTAAGTTGCCATGGAAACTTTGACAGAAACATTTAATAAAATCTCAACAAATGTGATTTCATGCAAATAAATGTGTTTCCATCAACCTTAGTCATGTTATATTGATCTACCCCATCCCAGTGAATTCATGTTTTATTCAACTTAGAAGATTGTGCACACATTTCTATTGTTAACACTCAGGATTTCAAATGATCAATATTCACATCACAAAATTTGTGGAATGCGGAATGGATGGTTAAGAGTTAAGTGCCGGTGGGGCTTGGGTTCTCAGTAAGAGGTCAAAAGTAGACAGAGGAAAGTTTTCCTGAAAGTTTTGTTTTGATCTTATTCAAGATTACTAAAATCTGACCTGTTTCTCTCAATCCCCCTCTAGGAGAAGTAAGGAGCAAAGGAACCGATCAATCTAAAGTCAGTGTAGAGAGAGAACAAAACAAAAATTATAAAAGGATCTTGTTGAAGTTAAATGGCACTTTTGAGGCTGAGACAAGAGAAATGCTATATCTAAGGAGCTGATAAATATAAGAGAAAATGGTCAAAATCTTATATGAAAGTTAATTTTAGCTTTTGTCTATGAGAAAAAGGTGAGACAAAGAAGAGATCTTATTTTTAATATTCCTTTCCTCTGGACAGTGCACATGTTTTGATATAGATCTCTGTGGTTGTGGTTGTGGTTATTGTATTTAGCATACACTTTTGTCCAAAGCGACTTGCAGAATATGAACCTTACAATAAATAAAATTGACAGTAAAAGTGACAGTTTATAAAATTTGGTAAGCCAACATTAGTAATAAACTAGATGTACCGCAGAGCGGTACAAAATATGACCGCCGCCCAGTCCAGCACATTTTTTCCACAAAAATAAATCACGCTGAAAGGCCTATAGGATTCTAACTGTCTCACTAAATTGCATTATCCACACTCAATTCTCACTGGTATCTGCTAGACAACAAGTACCAAAACATGATTAGTTCATAGATTTCACATGTAAAATTCATTTTATACAACCCCACCTCCATCTTGCCTGTTCATAATTCTGAGAAATTCTTGAATTGTGTGCATGTGTGCATGTACATGTTTATGTTATCTATGTGTGTGTGTGTGTGTGTGTGTGTGTGCGTGCGTGTGTGTGCCTGCGTATGTGCCTGTGCATGTGTACATATGTCTGTGTGAGTATGTGTCACACACATATTACTGTAAATGTATGTGTGTGCGTGTGTATCTGGGCGGTGGTAGTGTAGTGGTTAAGGAGCTGGGCTAGCGTGCAGTAGCCTGAAAGTTGTCGGTTCAATTCCCCTTAGTGCCCTTGAGCAAGGCACTTAACCCCAAGTTGCTCCGGGGACAATGCGATCCCTTGTAATATAGCTGACATATGTAAGTCACTTTGGTCAAGAAGTGTCTGCTAAATGTAATGTAATGTAATCTGTTTGTGCACATGAAATGAGTTAACATGACCCCTGGAGGCAAACATACGGAAAAAAATGGTCATCCTAGGCCCTACAGTTCTCAAGATATTCACAGAGAACTGTGTCTGCCCTACCCTCCTTTCGGGGGGTCCAATACAGCGGTGGGGCTACAGATCAAAACGAGGGTTCCATGCTATCCATGTGGGGTTACATGCCCACTAAGTTTTGTGTACCCCGGTCTTTCAGTGTCCCGGGAATCCTTGACGGAAATTTGGGCATGCGAAAAAGAAAAAAAAAAAAAAAAAATCTGACTAAACCTATAAGACCGCGGCGGTCATAAATAATGGTCACAATAATATCAATCCAATTTCAAATATCAGTGATGAAAAGAAACCTTCCAGCTCTAGATAGTCGACGTTTGTGTAGTTTACTCAATGTCACCACTTTGCCACAGCTTCTCATATGTCATATTTTTGTGTTGAGTGCTCTCTGTTTTACGACTTTCAAATGCTTTAAATGGCCTTGTTTGCTGTGAAGTGCTGTCAGCTCAGTTGTAATGGCAGCCATTAAGCACCACATAGAAGCTCGGATCCTCAATATAATGCTTTTCGATGAAATAAAGTAGGTGAGCAGGTGTCAACTAATATTGAAAATGACTGTCAGGTGACATGCTACACAGAAAGCTGATGTGGTTTAAATTCTGTTCCAAGACTTTAGCTACTTTCTATGTATGGTAGCCTCCTTTATATATATACAGCAACATAATAAATAGATTCTTAGAATAGAGTCTTTAATGTCCCCAGGTGGATAATGGTTTCCACTCATCATTCCATGTCCCACAGCTAAGAATGTGGGCATATGACACAAACAACATGTAACACATGACAGCACATATACAGTAACCTGTGTATACTGTAACACAGGTAACATGTAACCTACAGCCCATCCCTATTTGGCTCCATTTCCCAATGGCGTGTGTGGAAGAAACCAGGCACTGAGCTGCACTGATGGTTGTCCTTCTGTAAGCTTCTCTTATCTTCACAAAGGAACTTTGCATATAATTCATAGTGACCATTGGGTGCTTGGTTACCTGTCTGACCAAGACCCTTTATCCCCAATTACTCAGTTTGGCTGGGCGGCCAGATCTAAGAAGGCTGTTGGTTGGTCCAAATCTTTTCCATTTGAGAATTATGGAGACTACAGTGCTTTTGGGCACTTTCTGCAGAAATGTTCTCGTTTTCAAAGGGTCTGAAATCGTTCTGGATGCACTATGTCTGATAGGCTAGGGGTGGGGAGACTGATTATCTTGGCGGCAGTGTGTGTGATTTTGGTGAGTTTGTTTTTGCAGGTGATGGTTAGTATGGTAAACAAACAGGGGGAGCAGTACAGCAAGTGGGTTGGATAATATAAAAAGTTTACTGCATCTTCCATTTTAAAATTATTTTTGACCGAGCATATATGCAAAAATGCACTTTTAATATATGTTTTGACACATGACCAAAGACTTTCCGGGTGTGCTTTAATTCTACCTAAATATAATGCCTTACCCTTTATCACATACAATCTACTCTGACACAAAAAACACACATCCTTTGTTCACTTGACGGACAGTCACCTACAACAGTCCATGTTTTTACTGTCTCCCCCTAATATCCACACATCAGGCTGGCATCATGAGCTACACACTCATAGCTACACACAACTGGAAGTCCTCGCCCTGCTCTATTTTTTTCACATATCAGTGCCCTTTGGACGACACAGGAACAATGTGGCCTTTTGCACAGCTAGTAGTGCAGAAGAGGGGGAAGAGAGAGAGAGAGAGAGAGAGAGAGTAAGTGAGTGTGTCTGATCAGTCATGTGTAGCTTTTTTAATGATGCCAGAGAGGGAGTTCCCTTTCTGGCACAATCTCAGCGCGTCATATTCAACCTGATGAATAAAAATAGGCGCTACAAATGCACTTCGGTGCGACAAGAAAACGAGCTTCAGTTCATTCATTGCTCACTGTGCTGGAAGCTTTGGCTGTATATTTGAAATCCTTTAATTCACTATAAACAGTAGAGAGAATTTGTGAAAAATATCTGTTGGTCATACATTACTTTAAGCCTCAACGATTTGACTAATGTCACTGCTTCTTGTCCATATAAGTTTACTGTATAAAGCTGCAAATTACAAAAGTTAACCATAGCATGGATGAATCTTGGCCAAAAATATACTCTGTGACATTATTTACATATAAAGCATTTTGTGGTAATGACATTTTGCTATAGGTAGATTATTTCCCCCAGTGGCCAAACAACCAAGCCAATGTACCATTACACAACATGAAGCAGGATCTAACAGCAATGCAGAATTGGCTAGCAGCAGTCACAAACACGGCACATAAAAGGCTGTGCTTCACAGTACCACATTGCCTGAAAGCCCAACCAAAGAACCAAAGCAACAAAAACAAAATCACTGCCTTTTAAAAACGGCATCACCAAGAGAGCAGCCTTCATCAGCATTTCACTGGGGTTATCATTCTGGCACCTTCCATTATCAGTGTTTTGTTGAATTACCATGACACCACCATCCCAGACCAACCCCACACATGATGGATTCTCTATCAACAAATAGCAACAAGCTCTTTGGTCATTTGATTTTGTTACTGTGACTGTTTATGATCCGATCAGCTAGCCTGGTTAAAACCAAATTCATTCACTTTGTGAAAAGAGTCTGGGGACTCACGATTGGAATACGTTTCTAACATTATCATAGTGCAGGGCGCAGACTTTGTGTTAACTTTGAAATCATTAGTCCAGCCTAACCATGATCAGGGATTCGTAATGTTACTTCTTACTTTGCCTAAACTTTATAAACTGACAATGAACAGCATGAGCAGTTAGGATACAATGTGTGTAGGCTTCTTTTGTTGTAAATAAATGTACACATTCTTCCGACTTCAATTTTTGATGTTTGCAGGCATTCCCACTACCGTACATATACAACCACTTACAACAACTATAGCTTCATTCCCTCTTGTCACTGATTGGCCGGTCCTTTTCAAACCTGATTAGCCTGGGAATACCCGCTCGATGGTGTTTTAAGCCCTCGACGTTGTCTTCCAGGCAGCGCTGCCACTGTCGACTTAAAGGCACCTTATCCTAACCCTAACCTTAACCCATGCCTAACCCTACCACCTTCCAGGCAGCGTTGCCTTGAAGACAACGTTGAGGGCTTAAAACACCAATAAACGGAATACGCATATGAACTTTCGGTTCCAATGTCCCTAAAACACAGACACGTAAATACAAGAATGAACATGTATTTCTTTGGAATTGTGTAAACAACTGCATTTAAAACCTTCGGTTACAATCCGGGTAGGAATTTCACGGCGGCCATGGCCGTCGTAGCCCCTTGCGTTGGCCGAGATGCCCCTTTGAAAATCAGAGGTTTACAGGCCTTGGTGCCCCCTTCTCTCAATATTCTGGTTTGCGTCGGACTAATAGCGTATTTTATTAGCCTATGGCCGGACAAAATAATCTTTCACAGCGCAAATTATTGTAGCATTTTACGCAGTGGAAAAGTTACAGCGCATGGAAAGAAAGTAAGTGCGTCCAGATTCCCATTCTTCTCAGTTGAACTACTCGCGAAGTAGCCTACTCATCATCAGAGGTGGAAAGTAACGAAATACATTTACTCAAGTTACTGTATTGAGTAGGTTTTTTGTGTATTTTGTATTTTTCAAGTAGTTTTTAAAATCGGTAATTTAAATTTTACTTGATTACGTTTTGAGTGAAGTATTGTATTTCGCTACATTACAAATCCCTTCCGTTACTGAGTAAAAAAAAAAAAACTTTGACTAACGAAAACCGAAAGGAAGACAAAAAATCACGCCCGGAACCACTAGTGAGTGACTAGGCTACCAGGCGCCAAGTCTTTCTGTAGGAGATTGGGAACGAGATGGAGGTGGATCAGGAGAGCGACCACAGTTCAGAGAACGTTTCACTAGAAATGCTAGCTGAAACATTGAACGACGAAAATCCTTGGCCACATTTGAAAGACTGCTTTTCATTTAAATTCAAGAGGGCCAACAGTATCATCATGCAATGCCAGATGTGTCTGCCAAAGGTGACTGAACTGGCAGCATTCAATAACTCCACATCTAATCTGCGGAAGCATGTTTTGGTAAGTATTTGTGCATTGGTACTTCAAACAAAGTTTTCATGACTAATAGCAAATTGCCAATTAGCAAAACAACCTGTTTCGTGGCATTGCTAATTTTTTCTAGCACTAGCAACCCATAGGACAGAGTCGTAGGCTATGTAGGACACTGGCTAAATTAATTCACATACTTCTAATTAGCTCATACGGGTGTGTAGAAGGTAGTCTGTAGGTTGCTAGTCTGAGCTGTGAACATGAGCCTCGGTTGAACAAATAGGCTGGGGCCCACCGAAATTTTTTTTTTTAGAGAATTGTAGTATGAGGCACTTTGCCTGCTGTGACATTGATAATTGTCAGGTTAGCATTCTAGTCACTTGGCACTTACAGTTTCTAAGAGCAGAATGTAGTCAATGTTCTTTTAGGCAAATCCTTCCACTCGGCAGCCATTATGCAACGCATTTTGGGCGCCAGAGAATGTCTAAAAAGAAAGGTTTTGGCAAGATGGCGCGAGCGGAAAAACAACTGCGTGAGATGTGTAAAACCTTTCTTTTTAGTAAACTCTGTACACAGAGAATGTTCTCAATGATTCAGTTCATGTTTAGAGACCCTGGTGATGCTTCGAGTAAAGTTTCATGTTGTGTTGAGCTTTCTTAGTGTTTTAAAAATAGCACTACCATTCAAAAGGCCATTTGACTTGAAACGACTATGGTCAATCTTAAAAGTGGCGCTTCCGTCCTTGATGCTTTTATACGAATGTTTGACTTGGGTACATTCACATAAAGACCCTAGGTTGCATTTTGGCGAGAGTTACGCTTTAAACTGTTTTAACGGTTATTTTCATTTGTTCAGGAATCTCTGTTAGCAAGTAGTGTTCTTTATGAAATGTCATAGATAAAATGTAATGACTATAGAAATAGAAAACTTTTATCTATCAATGTTTTAATTTTGGTCTGTTGTAATGAACACTACATTGATTGATGTACTGATAAAAGCCTTTTCTTTCTTCACAGAGGAAACATCCATCTAAGATGACGGCTTTTAATCATGCAAAGAGGGGCCATCAAACCCCAAATCCACAAGCACCAAAACCAAGCAAGCAAGCGAAAATATCAGATGCAATGTCAGTGGGAGGCAACCGCAGTGTGACACAGGGAAAGATTGACAAGCTCATTATTAAGTTAATTTGCGAGGGTCTTCATGCATTTTCTTTAGTTGAACAACCTGCTTTTAAAGAGCTAGTAGTGGCACTCAATCCCCACATCAAGGTAATTTCCAGACCCACAGTCCGGACTAGAATAGAGGGATCTGCTAATCAAATGAGGAAAAATATGATATTGGAACTTAGTGAAGTCAGCTATGTTGCCACCACCACAGATTGTTGGACAGCGCACCAGCAAAGTTTCATTGGGGTAACAGCTCATTGGATAGATGAGGGAACCTTAGAGAGGAGATCCGCTGCACTGGCATGCAAGAGACTAAAAGGGTCCCACACCTTTGATGTCGTTGCAGGTGCACTTGATGAAATACACTGTCAATATCGAATAAGGGGGAAAGTGGTAAGAACCACCACAGATAGTGGCTCGAACTTCATTAAAGCATTTAGTGTGTTTGGTGAGCAGAGCCAGTCTGAGGATGAAGAATCCGACCAAGATTCTTCTGAGGAGGCCCATGTCAACTACCTAGACACCTGCAGCATCCTGGAGAAAGACAATGGTTTAGAGTACCAGCTTCCCACACACCAAAGGTGTGCATGCCACTTGTTAAACTTAGTTGCCACAACAGATGCTGACATGGCAGAAAAGAAGAACGATACATACAAGAGGCTATCACGTGCAGCCTTTGGGAAATGCCAAGCCATGTGGAACAAGACGGGTCGTTCATACATGGCAGCAGAAGTTGTGGAAGATAATTGCCAGCTCCAGCTCATTCAGCCAAATCAAACACGGTGGAATTCAACGTTCATGGCCGTGGAGAGAATCATACGGATCATACAAGAGAAAGGGGAGGAGGCAATCAGGAATGTTTGTGAAGAATTCAAATTGAAAATGTAAGTTTTAATTAGCATTTCATCAGTATGAAATGTTTATAACAAATGACAAATTAATGACAGCTGAAAAACGGTGCATGAAGCTACCTTGTATATTTCCTAACCGAGTATTGCTCAGTGATGAAACCTTTGGTAAAGGCCTTAAACATTCTTCAGTCGGAGACCAACACACACTTAGGGTGGCTTCTTCCAGTGATCTTTCAACTGCAAGCAAAACTCAGAAGGCAAGAGACATCCTCCAAGTTGTGTCTACCACTCATCAGAGCCATTCAGGATGGTGTCCAAAAGCATTTTGGTGAGATGATGGAGGACCCCGAACTGATTGCTGCAGCAATACTTTTACCAAAGTTCAAAACCACCTGGACAGAGAGGCCTGATATAATTGAAACAGGTATGATATGATATAAATATCATACTGTGATATTTAATTGTTTATTGCAGGTGGTTCCACTTTGTTTTTATTCAATACAATGGGATATGTGCTATACTGTATTACATCTCAAATTGTAATTATTTTGCTATTTGTGGTACTCTCTGCATTATGATGCACTCTCGGTAGACTAATCAAAGCTTAATTGTCCTAAATATTGTTGTTTGTCACTCAAAAGGTCTGGACTATGTCAGACAACACCTTGACCAGATGGCAGTGGCTGGGGTGGAGCAAGTTGGACAACAATCATCAGATGAAGATGATTTCTTCTCCTCAATGAAGTCCAAAAAGTCAGAAGGTACAGGGGAGTTAGAGGGGTACCTAGCCTGTGCCTCAGACAATATGGATCTGCTGAACTCATTTTCAAATATAAGAAAACTCTCTCTGAAACTCAACACGGGCCTTCCTGCCTCAGCTGCCTGTGAGCGGCTTTTCAGTTGTGCCGGGTTACTGTTCACTGCAAAGCGAGCAAGGATGAGCACAACAAACTTTGAATATCAACTGCTGCTCAAACTTAACAAGAAGTTTGTAGACTAACCCTCTTAAAGGAGAAATCCGACGAGTTTTCACATAGATTTCCGTTTTCCGAGTATTGCTGCTGGTACGAAAACAACCGGTTTTACCTAGCTTGAGTTGCTACGGCCAGCAGCTAACGCAGCCTGGCAGCTACAGCGCTACACTCTGGGTGTATGAACATAATGGAGGCTCATGAACATGCCCCTAGAGTGTAGCACTGTAGATGCCTGGTTGTGTTAGCTGCTGGCTGTAACAACTCGTGCTAGGTAAAACCAATTGTTTTCAGTTTTTTTTTTTTCCGTACCGGCAGTACTCGGTGACCTCGAGAAACAGATCTATGTGAAAACTCACTGGATTTCTCCTTTAAGGTGGACATATATACAATGGGGGAGTGTCATTTCTATTTTTTTAGTTAGAAGTTTATTTGACGTGTTTTATCTTTAGACATTAAACGCCCAGCCTGCCATCAGAGTGTTGCGCTATTCTGCTTTTATTTTTCTGAAATGTCCCTGACATTGAGATTTTAGTTCTATTTTGGTCATTTATGGAGTCAAAACACGTGATTTAGCCTTGATTTGCACTATCACTGTTTATGTTAAAAGAAGGATGGCCCTCAGAATGAACAATTCATGGCAATTCCACTTTCAATTGATGTTTGAAAACATTTTATGGGATGTTCTGCACAAAAATGGCACATTATACATTTATAAGGGTCTTAAATGTCATGTGTGGCCTGTTTTATGTTGTTATTGCATTTGTATAGTGCTTATTAATAACTGTTGTTAATGTTTGAAGAAAAGAAGGATGGCCCTCAGAACCAACAATTTATTGCACTTTTACTTTCAATTGATTGTTTGAAAAAGTTTTATGGGATGGTCTGAACTAAAATTGCACATTATACCTTTCTAAGGGTCTTAAATGTCATGTGTGACATGTTTTATGTTGTTATTGTATTTGTATACATTTTTCTTTAAGTAAAAACAAAATAGGTTTGGATTTACAGTATGACCCCCCTTGTCCTATTTTCACTAAATGGGAGAGATTTTATTTTGGTAATTTCTGGAGTCAAATACTTGATTGGGCCTTGATTTGTTTATTAATAACTGGTGTTTATGTTTAGAAGAAAAGAAGGATGTCCCCCAGAACCAACAATTTATGGCACTTTCAATTGATTGTTTGAAAACGTTTTATGGGATGGTCTGGGTCTTAAATGTCATGTGTGACATGTGTTTTGTTGTCATTACATGTGTATACATTTGTATAGATTTTTCTTTAATTAAAAACTAAATAGTTTTGGATTTATGACCCCTTGTCCTATTTTCACTACATGGGAGAGATCCCCTGCCCCGTTCAACAATTTTTCTTTTTTTTTTAAATGTAACTAAGTAACTTTTACTTAAAATACATTTTAAATTAGCTACGTATTACTTTTACTTGAGTAATTTTTCAGATGGGTAATTTTACTTGTACTTGAGTAATATTTCGTCCAAGTATTGGTACTTTTACTTGAGTATGATATTTTAGTACTTTTTCCACCTCTGCTCATCATACAGGCATCACAAGTATCACATCACATGAAATAGCTTTTTCTCAGCTTTTAAACAATGTTAGCCATTTGGTGAACGGTTCACGAGACAAATAAATACTATGATTAAATTGAATAATAAATTCTAGGATCTGCACCCATCTCCCTACCCATTCATCTTGGAATACTTAACGAACCCTTCGTTCAAAACATGGCAAACCATATATCAAAATAAACAGCAGACCTTACCGAACACGAATATTTAAAGCAGTCCCCTGTACAGTTAGCCATTCTAGAGTAATCCGGTTTTGAATTTGTAGCAAATTTCGACATACATGTCTCCAAATTTGGGCTTTAAGTTTCACAACATGTTTAATTTTTTTCCTACGTGATTTCATAACACGCCAAATACAAAATAAATGTTACAACTATCGCCTAGATGTCGGTAAATATTAAAATCAGAGGATATACAGCTGACTAAGAGTTTGTTAAAGTAGCCTTAATGATGCTAAGCATGCATCTAGGCTATTTGAGTTTCTTAAAGGAGAATTCCGGTGTGAAATTGACCTTAGCTGCACTGAAAGATGTTGCCGAGTACTTACATGTGTCCAATAGGCACCTTCGGTCACCCCCTAGTATTCCGAATTGCGCCGATTTTCGCCGAACTTGCATAAGGTTTTCAGCTAGCTGTGGGGGCATAGCGTAGCCTATGCAGCTAAATTGCTATTTTTACACCATTAAAATGTTCCAAGTAACTCCACTCCACACTGCATTGGTAGACTTCTGAGGGTCCTGACATTTAAAACGAGATACTGAGAACTTTGGAAGTCAACAGGAAGTTTATTAAAAAAGACTGTTTATACAAGCAGTACCTTCAGAGAATCTCTCCGCTGGCCGCCATCTTGTAATGAAGTTGCGATCAGTCGACTGCCGAGCACGAACGAACAGGAAGGACAGGGGAACAGATTGCAAAAGTAATTACAAAATTACTAATTACTAATTACAAAAGTAAATAGGAAATATATAGTTACTGTCT
This sequence comes from Alosa sapidissima, assembly GCF_018492685.1. Classification (NCBI taxonomy): domain Eukaryota; kingdom Metazoa; phylum Chordata; class Actinopteri; order Clupeiformes; family Clupeidae; genus Alosa; species Alosa sapidissima. Next base: position 16,235,543 of record NC_055960.1, read on the forward strand.
ATATGAGCATGATGAGTACACGGTATCAATGAAGCTCAAAAGGTTTTACATCAGTGATGGGAATCTCGCGTAATGTTGTTGACGGAAGACGTGCTGCACACGTGAAGGAAACATAAATAAACTTCCTGTGCACTTCCAAAGTTCTCAGTATCTTGTTTTAAATGTCAGGACCCTCAGAAGTCTACCAATGCAGTGTGGAGTTACTTGGAACATTTTAATGGTGTATACAGTAGGCTATAAATTCTTAAAGGAACCATATGTAAGATTGTGGCCAAAACCGGTATTGCAATCACTTTCAAATTACTGTAGGGCGGTGTGTCCCCTCCCCCTCCCCCTCCCCCCTGACTCGAGGTTGCCAACCCGGATGCCGAAACACTACTGACTTTCTTATTAGTAGTTAGGTGGAGGGTGGTGCATCAGGCCAAAACACGACATGACATGACAAAACACATCAACATCAGTTGAGGGCTGCAACTTCACTTTTTAAATGACAATATCCTGGCTGGACTACTGTTGTCAGTGATATAAGTATTTGAAATGAACATGATTTCTTAATGTCTAGTGACATATCAGGGCTATTTTATGATTAAGTGAAATACATTTCTTACATACGGTTCCTTTAACTTTGGCCTTGGTGCACTGACATGTGGCCTTTTTGCCCCCCACCAAATATGCCCAACTGAAGGCCAAGTGGCCTTGTCCCCAAAATGGTGAAATTCCAAGCCTGGTTACAATATTGCTACACTTTTGAAACAATTTAGTACGAATTTAATGCACCAATTTAAGTTTAATTTCACTGTAGTTATGACCATGCTGGATTTCGGGAGTCACTCAACCTTTTCCAGACCTACTCTCAATAGAAAAGGGTCTGGTGTCAACAAGGCTAGAACCTGATGGAAACGTTAGTGAATTATGATGTTCCAGACCAGATAACTGCATAAGAACAAACTCCAAGCTCTTGGTGTCGGCGTCCATAAATACCAACAATAACCAGACAGAATAAGCTTTAAAGAGCCATAACCCATAGCTTACACTACCAACCACTAATGAACCAATTAAGCCTTAAGTGCAATACTTAAGGCAGCTTAAAGGAAAGTCTGGCCCATCATGTTAATGTATACTTTGCAGTTGTATTAATTGTTTCAGTCGAACAGTACAGTATATGTCCAACCAAACTGTTGTCACTTATAATTCAGTACTGCATAGACCACCCTCAGGCCATGTAATCCTAGTCAGTATGTGGGCCCATACATTAGAGGTCCTTGTCAACTGCACCAGACAACCATTCCCTATGTTGGCTAATCCTCACTGGACCAGTATGTATAATGTCCCTTACCACCCTAAGCATGCCAAACAGTTACCTTGTGGATCTTGTCATTTGTCTGCAGAGGCATGTCAGCTGCCTTGTAGCTTTGCTCTGACACTTGCATTTAACCATCTGCAGACATCTTTCCACTCTGGTGAGCAGTGAAGGCATTGGATCCTGGGTATTGATTTTTCTCAGGCAGCCTAGTGCCTTGGCCCACAAAAGCCACGATCATCTTCAGGGGTCACTGTCCCACACAAGTGAAAGAAGATGTGACAGATTTTGCATTTGTTGGTGGCATTGCATACTTGTAAGACAGGCATCTTTAACTACATTTTAGCAGTATGTTGTGAGATTTATAGAGAGGATGACTACTTTAAATTAGTAGTTAAAAACAAAAGTCAAACTAAATAATGTGTTGAATAGTCTATGGATGCCATTTCAGTCAGCCAGTAATTTTCTACCACAAACCCCTTGAGAAACAGTTGGATGCCACTTTAATTTTTTTCTTGAGTTCCCCCCTTTCACCAATCCTTTGTTAACATGGCAATTTACACTGCAAAATATTCACAAATATTCAGTGACAAAAATATATGCTTCTGAAAGTCATTTTCTAAAGATCATTTGTAAATTTCATCTTGTGATCATGATTACAAAGCAGGTTAAAAGTAAATCTAGTGCAAAATTATGTTCATCAAAATTAAAGTTCATCATCCTGATTTGCATTCCCTTTGTTTATATATTAGTGAGATGTCAGTACCCATCTAATTGCCTTTAGTCTTTAGGTTGTTCACTTCAAAGTGATTTGCTTTCATAATTAATATAGGTTCATCATAGCAAGCAATATTTTTATCCCAACTATTTTGAATGTCATTTTACCAACTACTCCTGGTAATGATTGTCTCATGCTGTCTTCTTCCGCTAATTCGGATAATAATCTCAAAAATGATGGGAGCCGTAACTGGTCAATTCCTAGTACAAGTTAAAAAAAAATAAGCTAGTGGATAGAGAAAAAGAATTGGACAAGATAAATCAGAGCCTATGGAATGAGAATGAGTGCCCTTACGAAATGCCCATAGACGAGCACTTAATAGTGAGGGATTATATGGACATGAGAACAGTTGAGGGTAGTGAGGATAAGGGAGAATATGAGTCAATGGAGAGTGTGTACACAGATATGAAATCATTGAAGGGTAGCAACATAAATTAAGAGTTTGAATACGCCACTAACTGTCTGTTTAGCAATCCATAATGCCACTAAAGCTTGAACAACTAAATAAAGAGGACATGACAAAATAGACCACGTAAAAAGAAGGCTGTTTAGTTGTTATATGACCATAAGCTTTGCATAACAGAAAGTACAGAAGTTATCCCACCTTCAATGATTGAATCAAACACACCGTTTAAAAAAGAAAAAAAGAGTGGAGTGTATATATAATCGTATAATCTAACAATAAATAAAGTATTTACTATATAACCTAACAAAAATAATCAAAATATTTACACCATAAGCAACACCTTATATTCAAGTATTACGCAGATCTAGACCCACCCTAGAAAAGGGGGCCCCCGTAGGCAAATAACAGAAGCAGAAGAACCAGAAAGTAATCCAGGCAATTAAGCCACTACGCTACAGTAAAAAGCAACCTTCCAGAAGCGGATGTGAAGATACTTCAGCGGGCTAGAATTAATGCCAACAAAAGGCTGCGCTATCTTGTAAGCAAGGAGAAGCCACCGGCTCAACAGGACCGAATGGTGGCCGTTCCCAAATCTACCTGCGGGCAGCCTCCCCAGGAGCCTGTGGAACAGAAGGTTGATCGCCTTGAGGCGCACATAACAGAGTTGAAGCTTCAAAATGTGGAGCTACAGTACTTGCTCAAAATGAGACACTCAACCAAAGATTGTATTATTATCAGCGCCTAAGAGACACTGGTCACTTCAGCTCAAAGCCTTAGTAAAAAAGGTCTCTTAGACACTCGTATAGGCGAGATTCATGCAAATCTGCATGCATGAGAGATTAGAAACTGTATAAGAGTGTTTTTTGCACCTTTAGTTAAGTAGTAGTCAATAATACACAATAGGTAAACCACGCCTATAAGAGTGTCCTTTCAAGCTTAAGTTGAAATGTATTGCATCTTATCTCTCGTATCAGTATTGTATCCAGTATACTCAAATATAATAAGTGTGTTTACCAATATCAATATACTATATTTACATAATAACCATTGCATGCAGGTATTATTTTAAGATCAGCCTTTATAGTTTTAATCTTCTATGGTGTGAACTGAATACTTCACTAATAGCACTGAAGTATAATATTTGAAGTAGAATAGTGTGTGGTTTGAAGTAGAATAGTGTGTGGGCTGAAGTATAATATTTGAAGTATAATATAGTGTGGTCACAATTATGTATTCTCAAGTAGATTAGGATTGATATGTCAACATAACATGTTTTGTACTGTTTGCCTGAAACGACATGGTATTGCCATAGAAGGAAATTGCATCTCTTTCACTCTCTTTCAATGACACCTAAAAGGGACAAAATGACTTGAGCAACCTCTACTGTTATTTTCTTTGTGCAGGGAAGATATGATAGGAGTAATAAATACTGTATAAGGGAAAGTGCAGATGGGGTGTAGCAGTCTTTTTCCTTTCCCTACGTTACATCCCCCAGGGGAAGGTTTTTGGCTCTTTGTCCCTCTGACAAGACAATTGGGAATGCGACACTACGATAGCACAATTGGTGTGGGTCCTAGAACTGCACGCCCATTAAGGTAGTAATTTTTGCTTAAGAGAGGTCAACATTGAGGTTGCAACATTGAGACTACCGTCCCGGAAAGAGAAGTGAGAAACAAGAAACTCATTTTAAATTGTGTTTCTTACTTTGTAACATCCACATTGTCTGCCGAACTTATGCTAACCGTTTTGCTATCTTGTAAACAAATCCATGTGCTTTATCGTTACCTTTTTCCACAGTTTGAAATAGTATAATGCACAATTTATCTAGCAGAGGGGGAAATCCTGCCAAGTTTCCCTTTAACTATTACTAATAACATAACGAAGCCATCATACCAGAATGTGCGCTCTGTATCCCGATGTCTCTGTTTGCTGCACTGTGTCTCATTTTGTTGCACTGTGTCTCATGCTACCTTAGCCTGGGCCTTTTGAAGAAACCAAAGTCGGCCTTGAAGCTGCAAGATAACGCGTACACAGGGCGAGCTCTACTCATAACAACCAGTAGGACAGTGCAGGGGGGCGAACAATATTTAACCCATGCACAATGTATGACCTGTGATCACTCTATACTGTACACCCCTGAACTTTCCGTAAACTTAAGGTGAAAAGTTCGTACCCTTGGCAGCAATATTGCTGACTTGCGAAGATAAGAGCGAACAACGATCCTTTCCTAACGCCATCTGTGGGTTCGGGGTAGTGTTGTGTCAGCATTTTGGAGGGGTATAAGTAAGAGAGTTCTACCTTTGTTCAGGAGTGCCTTCTCGAGATACACTCACGGTTTATTGCTGTTGGTATTGCTGCTAGCATCAATAAAACCATTTTTGCATCGAATTCTGCATGCTTGAAAGCTCCTTTTTGCTTTAGCATAAGTGTTATTGGTGATTTTTTCTTGAAGTCGTGAGCTCAATTTTCTACTTATCTACTGGCCGATTTGATGACCTTCCACCACGACAGGTCGAGGGTCCACATATTTCAAGCATCCATGGGTTTGTTTGTTTGTTGTTAAACTTTCCTTCATGACAGAGGGTTTCATGGTCTTGTAAGTGTAATATGCCTCAAGGAAAAACCTTCAAGAGTTTGAGAGTCTCAGGCTCTCAGGTCCAGTTCACCAGTTTTCAAATATTAGTGTTGTTCACTCTATGAACCTCTGTCTGGGTGTGTTCAGAGACTTCGGTGTTGTGACATTTTCAGTGAAGAGAAACAAACAAATCCTCACCTTCCTCCAAAATGGGCTGGGTTGATATTTTGAAATGAGTCATCAAACTTTCTAAATATTAAAAGGCTCATTTTGCTATCATTTGGAAAAAATCATATTTGCTTTCCCCAATCCTTAAATTCTGTGTTTCAAGTCAATGGAGCCTATTGTGCAGAGTGCAAAAACCTTTTAAGTGAGGTAGAATATGTATATTAAGGTTTCTAGAATTGATTTAGATTTAGAACGGTCAGAAAAGACATTTGAAATAGCATACAGTATCAATCTTGACACTTTGTGAATGAAGGCAACATGTTCTTGTCAGAATATACTGTACATATAACTTATCCCAGATGCCTGGACAACGCAAAGAAGACAGGGTTAATGGTCAGGACCATTGAAGATATCAGCAAAGTATGGCTAGTTCAGTTCAGGTCAGTTCAGTCATGTTATTATACACGGAATATACTGTATACGAAAGGGAAACTTGTCTTGCAGTCAGATACACAAAAGATAAAAAAGACAACAGAGTGCAAAACAGTGACAGCAACAGTAGTCAACAGGACAGAACAACAGACAGTACAAACAATATGATTACATCACTCCAGTCTAGGTTTCTGCTGAGACTGGTATGATGTAATCACACTAACATAGCAGAACTAATATAGTAGAATCCCAACAAGGTTATAGAGTATCTTTTTCATGTCTACATTATAAGAGCTCAATTCATATGCTTAATTGGTGCTTAACTATGATTCATGATGATTTAATGAATGAGTTAATGAGAGAAGCATCTATCATTTCTGCGCTCATTATGAACTTATCATGAAGTCAGTGTTTACATGTAGTTATGTGATGACCTCACACTTACAAAATCAATTAAAGGATGTTAATTCACACTTGTTTTAATTGGTATGCCATGCTGGCCAGTAGGCAGTAGGCCTACTGTTCAGTGGATAAACGTCACTCCCAGATACCTTAGAGGGTTCTCTTAGAAAGGAAAAGTCAGGGCTGTCCAATTTATCAAACCATATTATGTTACAATTACATAAAACAGTCTAGTTTGTTTCGCGTGTGTGTGTGTGTGTGTGTGTGTTTGTGTGTGCGTGTGGCAAAGTGTGAGGATATCCGAGGAAACTTTTTGCTACTGTTGTTATCGCTGTTGTTGTTTGAGAGTTTCCATCATTCCGTTAATGAAATGGACCTGGAAATGGAAAGAATGTTTTTTTGTAATCTGCCTCATGAATGTGTGCCACCATTAGTGGGCCACCACTGACATACTGTACACAATCAGACACAGTGCGGAGTAAGATGTGAAAGGTGTATGCATGTGATAATGGTTTAGCAATACAGGTTTCACACTGCAACTTTTGAGCAATCATTTTCATTATACAGGAAGTTGGCATGCGTTTGGGATCTAAAAATCCAAAATCTAAATAGCTAGTTTGAATGTCAAATCAAATAGTCATTCCAATTGAGTAATCCATTTTTCTAATTGAATCATGTTATTGTTGAACTGACATATTTTGCCACAGCAATGAATTTATCCAACAAAATCATGGCAGATCAAAAGCACTTATCGGTAAGTACTGAACCAGTAAGACAAATGAGCATGGGATGCCTTGGTGTCACCATTTCATTATGTTCCCATGAGCCTTTGCAAGAACACTGAGATAATCACACAAATACTGTAGTGTTGCAAAACTTCACATGAGTTTTCTTAAAGAGAGTTATGCTTTAAGACCAGTAGAATTTGGAGCTGTGTTGTATCTTATGTAATATCAGTGGTTCCATAGCACATGTTTCCAATCTCAATGAATGCTTCTGAATACTGTGGCACAACATATTCAGCATGTTTGGGAAACTTATAAACAATAAAACCAAGTAAATCCAGCATTCTTTTCCCTTCAGTGTAGCTAGCCTCTTTGCCCGAGGTTGCAAGGTCGACTCTGGTGTCGGAGTGTGCTTGATCACATGTGATGTATTCATCACCACTGAAACGTTTAAATACACCTTTACTTAAATGATGTGTAGTGAGTATCTGTTAAATATTTTAGAAATGAGAATCACACCATTATTGTTGTGTCCCACACACAACAGTCAAGTAAAGTAAAGGTGTATTCAGTTATGATGAATACATCATGTGTGGACAAACACACTCCTTTTTTTAAACAATATTTACAGTTAATGTTGATAGTTTATGTTAAGATAGTCTATTCCATAGTTGCATATCATAAAAGGTGGCACGAAAGATCTCTCATGAATGGTAGTATTGAATTGTGTTTCATTGTGTTTAGTAAATAACATACTGAACACTCCTGTTGCCATAGTTTTACTGTCTCCCTAGCTGCCAAGCCAGACTCTTCAGCTGAATCTAGATGTCCACTGTGTAAAACTCAAACAACTTTAAACGAGTTTCCTAATCTTGAAACAAGTTTAAAAACAATAGTCCACTCCATGTGTAGAAGAGAAGCTCATTTCTAATGAGCCTAAGTGTGTCCAGGTTACCAGGGCAAGGCAGTGAAGGGGAGGTAGGCACTTTGATCATATCTTCACAAGAGTAGAGGGTGGCATTAATGGAGGAACAAAGGAACCCCCGTTTAATATTAACTATGAACCTTCAACAAAAGAAAAAGTTGGTTTGGCCTCCTCTTCACCTTATTTCACTCAATGATTGTCATTTTCTTTCGCTTGCTGGGTTTCTTTAATGTTGTAGTCCCTTACAGTGGGAATGTTTGAACAGCTTAGTTCAATTTTAATCATTATAAGTAGGTGGTAATTGAGAGATTGGTTTCTCTGTTCTAACTTTGACAACATGCAATAATAATGAGACGTAATTCATATCTGAAGGTCAAATTAAGGTGAACTAGCAAATGGTGATGTTTGTGTATATCTAAATCTAATTTCCCATAGAGCAACCATGGTAATTTAAAAGGAACAACATGAAACGTGTGAAAAGGATCTTATCATCCTGCATCTTCCATCAAGCCAACTCAGATCTGGAATTCTGAACATGACTTACAAAAAGCTATTCAATCCTACAGTGCAATCCGAGACACGCTGCAGTGGACATGCACCAGATAAGGCCTTGCTCCTATAACATCTACACAGATGTCTACAAGGAGACAGAGGAAAAAACACTGGACCTTGAAGCTACACGAATAGAAGTTCTCAAAATCGTGTTTTTTTTTTTTTGTTTTGTTTTTTTGCTCCTTCTCTTTTCAAAATAACATTGGACAGGAGTCTGGGCAGTACAAACTGACAAGCATGCACAGATAACAGCCCTAGCCGCCCCTGCAAACGGGCTCATCGGAGCTGAGAGCAGGATAGCTATCAGGAAGGCTTTCCACCACAGAGCCGGCATGAACAAAGTGACTCTGATGCAGGGCGACAGGCAGGAACTTACAAACAAAAACAGAGCCAAGTGGGGAAAAAAGAGAAAGAAAATAATTCACATGAATCAACAATATAGCTCCCTAATGATTTGCACCGCCCGTTTTTTTGTGTCTCTGGCTGTCCGTTTTTTACTTCAGTGTGCTCCATACATCTGCATGTATCACTGCAGCAAATGTGATGCACATTGGCAGCTCTCCTCTCTTGACTTGGTCTTGGCTTGCAAGCGCACTGAACTGAAACCATATATACATACTTATGCCCTTATGCTTGTATTGTCCCAGCAGACTATTTTCCCGTTATTAGTTATGCCTCATGATAACACTTTTGTGTTCTTTAAAATACCTTACAATTGTCTTTGTCCTTGCCACTGCTTGTGTGTGCATTCTGTCTCTCCATGTGAGAGGTGAATTGAATCGATAGATGCCCGTTGTCATTTTGATCACACAACTGAGGGAACTAGATATCTTGATCCTGTCACACGCCAGCGAGCAAGGCATGAGCTGATGTGAGCAAGGGACCTCCACGATCATGAGTGTGACGTGTCTGTGACAAGCCCAGAGCCACGAGCCTCTCCAAGAGCGCCACCTCATTCTGCGGTTGGTCCACATGTTGCTGTTAAGTCCGTATAGTGGACGGTCAAGGGTTTATTGATTTCCTGCTGAAGCCTCTCATACATCACACCAACTTTTCCTTCACTGCCTCTCTGCCTCTTTTTGAGAGCTGTGTGTGTGTGTGTGTGTGTGTGTGTGCGTGTGTGTGTGTGTGTGTGTGTGTGCGTGTGGCAAAGTGTGAGGATATCCGAGGAAACTTTTTGCTACTGTTGTTATCGCTGTTGTTGTTTGAGAGTTTCCATCATTCCGTTAATGAAATGGACCTGGAAATGGAAAGAATGTTTTTTTGTAATCTGCCTCATGAATGTGTGCCACCATTAGTGGGCCACCACTGACATACTGTACACAATCAGACACAGTGCGGAGTAAGATGTGAAAGGTGTATGCATGTGATAATGGTTTAGCAATACAGGTTTCACACTGCAACTTTTGAGCAATCATTTTCATTATACAGGAAGTTGGCATGCGTTTGGGATCTAAAAATCCAAAATCTAAATAGCTTTGTCCGATTCCATCAAACTGTGTAATCACACTATTAGGTTGAATGAACACATTCACATACTTACTTTGTGGTATGAGGGAGAGAAATTAATTCAGTTAATCCACCAAGGCTGTTACACTCAAGAGGTGGCAGAGGAAACAAATAATGCTAAGCTGCAATAATTTGACAATCAATGCCACTGTGGACAAGGAAGGATATATTTACACACGATTTAATGGCCATCACAAAGATTAATTACAAAAAAAAACCCGCCTCAAGCCCCTCTGCATCCATTTCTTATTGCCTCAAATGACTATTTTCTCACACAGATATTTTAATTGTTCAACCTATAATTATGCCGTTCTTGACATTTAAAACTATATAAATCTCTTTGCTAACAAGAAACCTCATATCCTGACTGAGACAGCACAGCAAAGGAGTTGAACAAAGCACTGTGACAGTTATTGTCTAAGATAGGCCACCATTATTTCAAGAACCAAAATTACAAAAAGGTAGGCTACAACAAATATCACAATACATGAAAAAGGTCTATGCAATTTTCTAAACTAATATAATTTATCCTCTTTAAACCTTCAATCCACTTGATCCATCAAGATGGTTAGGAGGAAAGGTTGTCAGCCATAGATTTGACATTTGCCAAGTGATGCTATTTTGGACTATGTAAGACAGCTTTGCATTTTGATGGACATTAATTTCAGTGTATCCAATTATGTCTATATTGTGTAAACAATAATTCAGTGTATAAACATCACATTAATGGATGGATAGATAGATATACCTGATGATAACTAATTTTCCTCAGCATTTGAAGAGAAATGCCGTGGCCTACTGGTTAGGGCTTCGGGCTTGTAACCGAAGGGTTGCCAGTTTGATCCCCGACCAGTAGGAAAAATGTGGGCGGGGAAAGCACTGCTCTCCTATGCTTGAGCAAGGCACTTAACCCCACACTGCTCCCTGAGTGCCACTGTAGCAGGCAGCTCACTGCTCCGGGTTAGTGTGTGCTTTACCTATGGTAAGCCATTTTAAAATTTACCTACTAAGTTTGACTATCCGGAATTAACATTGTAGATATCAACAACGTGTTTCTGACTAGTCACAATTACATTTTGGATAGTTGGAATTGTCATTCAAGATATCTGTAACGTAATTGTGTGTGTCGAAACGTCAGATAGAGATATCTGTCATTTAGTTTTGACTAGGCAAAACTGAATTACATATATCTGTCATCACGTCATTGAAAACAACATTCAACTTGTCACACATCTTAAATGACAATTGCAGATATCTTTAATTCAGTTTTGACTAGGCAGAATGAAAGGTGAAGATATCTCAAACGTCATTATGACTAGTGCAAATTATTGTGCAAGACGTTGCTCTTTAGATACGTAGCAGAGCCTGTCTACTTATTAGACATTCTCTGTCCGTAGGCTAATTTCCCCTCCCCAACATAATCGAAGTAGAAGTGGGCTTATTTCCTTATTTCTATCAATGGAAGAAGAAGAAGCAGTCATGGCTGTAATGTCTTGTTGACATCTAAAATAACTAAAACTCAGGGACACCGTGTGGTTTATTAGACTCTCACGTTATCAACTGGCTTGATCTCGTTGTTTCGTAGCCTACATAAATTAGTAGGCCTAGACTACTAAATGCACCAGCACCATCTACAGGAAACTCCATTCATAATGGTGTTGGCTGTAATCGAAAAAATCAAAGCAACATTGAATCATCAATTCTTGCTGCCAGCTCCTGTCTTGCATAGGCTGCAGCAGAGCTGGCTGCTCTGACATGGTGCTAAGTAGTGCTAATTACAAAGTTAACAGTTAACAGGTGCTATGTGATTTGATGATTTGAACAACAACACGCTCTGCTCCCGCCTAAAGTGGGATGCGGGCCTAATTTGCATGGCAATACAGATATCTCTAACGTCATTTCGCCTAGTCAAAACTCTAATTCAAGATATCTATAATTACATTTTGACTAGGCTGAATGAAAGTTATAGATATCTCCAATTTCAGATATCTCTAATCAAAACTCATTCAAGATATCTATAACTTGATAATAGATATCTACAATCAAATTATGACCCCTAACTCCAGATTGAGATATCTACAACGTCATTTTGACTAGTCATAATTCCATTGACAGATATCTACAATGTCATTTCGCCTAGTCAAAACTTAATTCAAGATATCTGAAAAGGAATATGTAGAATCTTGAATTGAGGTGAATTAAAGATATCTTCAACTGGAGTTATGAGTAGTCAGAATCAAATTGTAGATATCTCTAACTGGAATTACAGATATCTACAAATCTGTAATGATAAACCCCATAGAAATGAATGGCAAATGTGGCGTCATTTGTCCTAGGAAGAATGTCTTTGTGGATATCTGAAATGACAATTATGGATAGGAAGAATTCAATTGCGGATATCTAAAATGTTCGTTTTGACTAGGCAAAACTGAATTACAGATATCGTAAGTTACGCATGTAACTATGGATCTGTGAGACCGAGGGATGACCGTCACTACGGTCTAAAAAAGGAATGATCACCTTCGTTCTGCCTATCACCGAGACCATATGTCAACAAAGTCATGCCCATGACCTCCGGAAGCAGAACGACTCGAGCTTGTAAATAGCGGAGATTGCTCCCGGTTCAGTCTCCTACCTTGAGCGCCTCAGGATGGTCCGAGCGACAAGGATAGTGACGGTCATCCCTCGGTCTCACAGATCCATAGTTACATGCGTAACTTACGATCTGTTTCGACCTCACTCTGACCGTCACTACGGTCTAAAAAAGGGATGACACATACCAAAAAAGTCGCGAGGAGCTCTAAGCTAACCATTAAAACCTCGCTCAGTCACGGACATGAGGGCAGCGTCGCCAACCGGAGCTGGGCGAGTGACGTCCACCCTATAAAACCTGGTAAAAGTGCAAGGCGTCGCCCATGAAGCCGCTGCACAGATATCGCTTGCTGGTACCCCCTTAAGGGCAGCCCAAGACGTAGCCATACTCCTGGTGGAGTGAGCCCTTGTACCCGAAGGGACCGGCATTCCCAGAGCCTGGTAGGCATGGGAAATAACCTCAACCAGCCAATGCGACAGCCGCTGTTTGGAAAGCGCTAGTCCCTGCTTCGCCGCCCCATAACAGACAAAAAGTTGAGTGTGTTCCCTCCTCAACGACTGCGTACGGGCCAGATAAGCTCTCAAAGCCCTGACTGGGCACAGAGTGAGCAACTTGTCGCGCTCTGCCTGTGAGGCAGCAGACGGCTGGAATTGGGTCAGCTCCAGAACCTGGTTGATAGACTGCTGACTTAGAACCTTAGGCAGGAAGGCTGGATTAGGCTAAAGTGACACGCCAGTGCCCCCTGCCTGCCACCTCAGGCAGTCTTCGCTGACGGAGAGGGCGCACAGCTCCCCGACGCGCCTGGCCGAACAAAGAGCCAGGAGAAAGCTAGTTTTCAGAGACAAAGATCGCAGATCTGAATCTAAAATGGGCTCATACGGGCCTTCAGTAAGAGACATTAAAACGGTGGGCAAATCCCAGTTTGGTGCCCGCAAAGTGCGAACTGGACGTAACCGGCGGGCCCCTTTTAAAAACTGACCAATCAGTGGATGCCTACCCAAGGGCCTGTTATCCGCACCCTGGTGAAAGGCTGAAATGCCCGAGGCATAAACCTTCACAGTACTGACCGCCTTGCCTTGATCCAAATAGGACTGCAAGAAGCGCAAAACTTGTGGCACAGGGCAAACCACTGGCTCAAGACCCAAGCTGGCACACCAATCCGAAAAGATCCTCCACCTGAGTGCATAGCAAGCTCTAGTAGAAGGAGCCCTGGCGTTGTTCAGAGTCTCCTGCACAGACTCAGCTAGCTGTTCAATGACTGACTCTGCAGGGGCCAAACCCACAGGCGCAGGGCACCTGGGTTCGGATGCCAGATCTGCCCGTCTGCTTGTGACAGAAGATCCGCCCGGCAGGGTAACTGCCATGGCTGACCCCGCAGGAGCCGGAGAAGGTCTGGAAACCAAGGCCTCGCCGGCCACCGTGGAGCAACCAGCAGAACTGTGTTTTGGCCCTCCCTGATCCTCCGCAGGACCTGAGGTACAAGAGGGGATGGAGGAAAAGCGTACAACAAGCCTGTCGGCCAGTCTTGTGACAGAGCATCCAGGCCCAAACTGCCTCCCTGTCCCACGAGAGAGTACCACTCTGGGCAGTGAGTCGTTTCTGCCGACGCAAACAGGTCCACTTGTGCAGTCCCATACTGAGCCCAGACCTGGCTGACCACCTCTGGGTTCAATCTCCATTCCCCCGGGAGTGGCCCGGTCCTGGAGAGAATGTCGGCCGCCCTGTTCTCCACACTTGGAACGTGTACTGCCCTCACTGAAGCCAGACGCGGCCATGCCCATGACAGCAACTCCTCCGCCATCTGGAGGCACCGCCAGGACCTCGTGCCGCCTTGGTGATTGACATGATACACCGCCGAGGTGCTGTCTGACCTCACCAGAACATGTTGGCTTCGCAACCCTGGCAGGAACCTCTGCAGGGCGATGGATGGCCTTCAGCTCGAGGACGTTGATGTGCTCTGACGTCCAGGAGGGAGGCCACACGCCCCTCGCTGACAGCCCTTCCCAGACAGCTCCCCAGCCTGTCAGAGAAGCATCTGTCGAGATGACTTGCCTCTTGTGAGGAAGGCCCCCCAGTGGAACACCCTGGAGTAAGAACCTCCTGTCCGTCCAAGGACGCAGGGCTCGGATGCAAGCAGGAGACACCCGCAACTTCACATGCCTGTCGTCTCTCGGGTGGAGCTGAAAGGCATTGAACCAACACTGCAGGGGGCGTGCCTTCAGCAGGCCCAATGGCAGTACCGCAGCTGCCGCGGCCATTAAGCCCAACAGCCTCTGGACTTTGTGGGCGGTGACCAGTCTGCCCAGCCGAAAGCCTGTCAGAGCCTCGGTCAAGCTGTCTGCCCTCCGTGGAGTGAGAGACGCCGTCATGCTGACCGAGTCGAGGAGGACACCAAGGAAATCCGCCTGCTGGTGGGGCTGCAAGTTGCTCTTTTTCCAGTTGACCGTGAAACCCAGGGCCTGGATATGGGTCAGAACCGTGTTGGTGTCGTGCACCACCTGCACCTGAGATGGGGCACAAATTAGCCAGTCATCCAGGTACGGTAGGATCTTTAGGCCCTGGACCTGCAGGGGGGCTAGCGCGGCTGCCACCACGCGAGTAAAAATTCTGGGGGCCAGTGAAAGGCCAAATGGGAGGACCTGAAACTGGAACACCCTGCCTTGGAAGGCGAAGCGGAGGAAGGACCTGTGTGCTGGGCAGATAGGGACGTGGAAGTACGCGTCTTTTAGATCCAGAGACGTAAACCACTCCCCTTCCTGGATGGAACGAATCACTATTCCAACGTGGACCATTTTGACAGCACCTTGAGGTACTGGTTTCAAGGGCCTGAGGTCGAGGACCGGCCGGTAACCTCCGTCTTTTTTGGGCACAATAAAATATTTGGAATAAAACCCAGTGTGCCGTGCGTGCAGCGGTACTTCTGAGATGGCCCCTTTCAGAAGCAACTCCTGGACCTCCTTGACAAGCACGGAATTTAAAAGGGGGTCTTTCACAGACGTCATCTTGACCCCTGAAAACGTAGGGGGCCGCCGTCGAAACTGTAGGCGGTAACCGTGAGTCACCGTAGCCACAACCCAAGAGTCTGGCACAATCCCTTCCCAGGAGGTCCTGGACAGCTGGGAAGGGCAATCGACGGGCAGCCCCGGATCCCTAGGCAGGACTGCCACCGCGGCCTGCACCTCTGCCTGCGCCCCGTCGAGGTCTTTGCTGTCCTCTGGGCCAGGGAGTTGGGGCTGAGCTCTGGTCTGGTCTGGACGAAAGCGCCGGTCCCGTGGGGCAGCATAGTTGATACTTACCTGTGGTGTTCGGGCGGGCTGCCACCGCCCATACTTACCTGATGCTGCCCTGTGGGGAACCGGAGCCCGCCTGTGGCACACACGCTGACCAGTTTCTCTAGAAGCGCCAGCCTGTTCCACTCTGTCCAGCACCCCCTGGGAGTCTGGATGGAACACATGCCCAGGCACCACGGGGAGACCTAACAGGTCTGTCCTGATGGCATCAGGGAGAGAGGTTTGGGCAAGCCACACCTGTCTATGGCACAGCACCACAGAGGCCATAGCACTCCCCACATCACGCGTCAGCTGGGAGTGGGCTGACAGTGCGGCATCAACCAGGGCCCTTGCATCATGGTCCTCCGGGCTCATCGTTTTTCGCAGAGCCGCCAGAGTGATGGCCAGGGCGTTGCCCATACGGGCTGCCCGTGCTAATGCGTCAAAGCAGTGACTGATGAGACATCCGCACCATGGCTCTCAGGCCTGGATGGGGAGAGACCTTCCTGGCCAGGGGGCAGAGAAGGGGATGACGTGCCCTGGAGACCCTCCAGCCTGTCCATCCTCCTAGCCAGAGCCTGGAGAGCTGAGAGAATCTGAAGCGACTCCGTGCCATTACCCTCGGTCACGGCAGCTGGAGCCGAGCACTTAGCAGGTCCAGGGACCTCCACCTGATCATGCCTGGAAGGGGACTCATGTTGCCGTTTACGCTTGTGCGTATGCTTACGGCCATGCCTATGAGAATGGGATGGTCGGTCGGGTGAGCGCCGCCTGTCCCGTCCATGCACGTGGCCACATGCCTGGTCAGCCCGGCGCAGCCGTTCCTCCCTAGGAAGGTCACAGGCTGCGCTGCAGGGGCTGTCGACATCCTCCAGGAGGTGGGCGGCCCCAAGGCAAGCGGGACACTCTCTATGCCCGTCATTGGGGGCCATCGTGGCCCTACAGACTCTGCAGTAGTGTGCCGCCATTGCCTACCACAGAAAAACACAATGCAATACAACACAATACAATACAATAAGGCACTTACCTTGGCCGTACAACGCACTGGGTCTGCAAGCAGCAGCCCGTAAAGAGATACAGCAGTGGTGTAATACAGTACACGGGTGGCCTGAAGCAGCGTGCGGACACGCTTAGCAGGCTCACACTGGCCCAGCTAGCTGCGGACAGCAGCGACGGGGTACACAACAGATACACAAAGAAGGCGGCCACCAGTGCGCGAACGCACGCGCCGACGTACACCAGTGGACAACTGGAGAAAAGACACACAGCAGCCCGCACCTCGTGCAAGACTGCACCTAGCAGACACAAACAGCTAAACTTACCTTTTGCAAGTAGCCTAGCACACAACAACAAAGCTAACAAGAAGCACACAGTAACATTAGCGCCTAAGCGGCCGAGCACATACGCGCTGATCAGGCCCACACAGGTTCCGGCTGCCAGAGCAGTAAACAGAAATAATAACGGTGGCCCACGCCGGTGCGCAAACGCACCCAGCAGGCTCACACCAAGCCCAACTAGCCGCGAACAGCCAGATAAGGTACACAGTAGTTAACAAACAACAACCCGGAAACCTGGCACACACAAAAGGAAAATAACACTGAAACGGCAGCCCGCAGCAGTGCGCGAACGCAGGCAGCAGGCTCACACTAGCCCCTCCGCCGTGCGGTATGGGGTGAACTCAGGAAAGGCGTCAACAAGTTAAACAAAGTTAAACAAAGTTAAACGAAGGAGGATCCAGGGGAAAGTGGGAGTTTAGCGTAAAAAGATGGGAGGGGAAGCGTAAAGAGCGCTTAATTATGTATTCCGCGGTATGTACAAAGACTGCTCCTGAAAGCGCACGTCTATTCTGCGCCTAAATACTTCCGCCTTGTAAAAGCAGGTGTTAATCCAGATTGCAGTTCAATGCGTCAATAAGATAACCTTTCAAAGACAACAGAATCGCTATTTAGAGCACCAGTTTTGTAAGTATTTGTACTATCAAAAGCAACCTTAACCTTCGTTGGCCTTTTGAATGTCTTACTTTCACTTTCACGTCATTCACTTAAACTTTCCTACTTGCTATTTGACCAATTTTCCATAGCCTACGTGCACAAGTACTTTGAGTAAAACTACTGATCTTCATTATCTCCCTGCTTGTTGACATCTTATCATGTATGGTATAATTTCATGATCGCTAAAGTTTGATTCTTTTTAATGTTGTCATCAGTTAACTTCATTCAACTGCACTAATAGACTCTGCCATTCAGTTGTGGACATTCGTAAATTGCGTTTATGGGCGGAGAAAGGCGGAGAAAGGCAGAGAAAGGCGCAGTTTACACTAGTTTGATAAATACGATGGAAACTTGGGTCTGACAGTGTTCTCAATCTGCGGTTTGTCCATGACGCTGATAACGCTACGTTCGCAAATGTACGTACATCTGGCCCTGTGTGTTCACTGTGTACTCTGTGTGTTTCACTAATTCACAGATTGGGATAAATGCAGAGACCAAATTTCCCTTGCGGGATCAAAAGAGTATATATACTTATATACTTACTTACTTATACAAGGTTTTTGGTCATCAGTCTGCAATTGGTAAAACATTTCAGTGAAGCCCTTTAACATTATGTAAGCTTGGGTGACAAAGAAAAAGGTCACTGAGTAATCATTGCATTGTGCAAAATATTATTTATTTCTACTGGGGAATATAATATCCTGAATACTGAACACAATCTCCCAACACACTACCAATGTCTGCATCAGTTGACACTAAGGTAGCATCTCTGTAGGGAGAGTTACCAAATGAAGCCATGAGTAAGTGTCTGAGTGGGATATTGTTTGCTGTCCTGGTTTTACCCACTTCCTTATAACCCTGGTCCCGCTCTCACAAACTATTTTGCTTTTTCTTGCTCCTGTCTGCATCCTTCACATTTTATTCTGCTCCCACCTGCAAAAAATGCTCAGGTTGGAGTTTGGGACAGGATGTATTTTTCAAATTCACACAAACAATACAACTTAAAGCACAGGAGCAAAGCTTTAACTTTTCATAACACAGTTCACCCAATAAAATTGAGAAATAGCAGGCTCAGTGAGTGCATGCATCTTTCTGTAGCTAATACTACACTCTCTCTGGGCTGCTGATCCAGAGAAAATGTGTGGTCTTTGTCAGCATTCCTTGACCCTACATTAATAGCTAATTAAATCATCCAATATTGCATTTTAAGAGTTCAAGGAATTTTGTTTAGCAAAGCAAAGAGGACGTCTGCCAATCCTCTGCCTTCCAGACTTTGATGGCCTTTCTGCATGCTATCTTAAGGTTATTGCTCTGGTAAAAAAAATGGTACAAAATAGCTTTGTGGTATCCAAGTGCAAAGGTGTGCTAAAATTGCTTTCACACATCCAGCAAACATCCAACACACGTTTAAGGGAATTGGAAAGCAGTCACAGATAAGAGTTTGTGAAACCACAACCATGACAGTAATTATTTCAATATTGATTTTGCTTCAGTTTTTAATATCATCTTAATTACATACCCACTACAAATAACCATAGCTGTAGATCCATTTCCAAATGAATTATATTAGAAGAATTATATCTATCCATCAATCCATCTATCTACCTATCTATCTATCTATCTAATGAAAGGTTGAATTATTTAACTGGCTCAACAGATGAATGAGGATCATTTGCATTTTGTAAATTCAACACAAAATTAACTTTGAAGACACATCAGACCATGAGTGATTAGTGGTTCATTGCACTGTCCGGTACTTCTTCATGAGTGGTTATGTGTAAAGAGGTGAATACGTAATAATAATAATAAGAAAAAGCAAAAGAAGAAGAACCATACGACCACCAGTACTTGTGTTGTGGTGGTCATAATAATTGCATATTTCAACTTGTGACTTTTCTTCAACAGGCCTCAACACAAATGGACTCAAAGTGCATTAAAGAGAAAAACCTTTGGAGACCAAACAGTGGTTGGTCTTCAAAAACACTTCATGTCAGGCACTGCCGAAAAACAACTGTTTTGAAGAATTGCTTGGTAGGATTGCAAGGTATTGCAAGAAGTGAATGTTTTATGTACCATCTTTTCATTCAGTAGTACAATAGGCCCTCATATAACTGCCTGCAAAGAAGAGGTATTGCAGTGACGTGCTTTGGTTTCAGTCTTTCACCATCATGCCAGATCGTAACGCCAGAGACTAATGAGGAGACACAGCACTCAAAAAAATCCTGCATAGAAATGTATGGGGTTAGTTTGTAAGGGCAATATGGCAGTTGTCTAAACTTATCCCGCAAAAAAGTTGACATATGAATACATTGTGCCAATCATGTGTTGTGATCTTGCTGCTGGAGCAAGATTTGTGTCGGGAAGCCTTGCGCACGCACATTTCTGCCAAAATAGATGTGCCCAAAAAGTGTTACAATGTGGCCGCCAAGTGGAGGGACTTGCCTAAAAGGACTTTGGTAACTCATTAGTCATACCACCTGTGTCATAACTTGTGTTAATTAGCACATCTTGACAATTGCCAGAACATCCTGAGAATAACCTGTAACAACAGCCTAACAGCCACAAAGTCTAGAGTTTACCATACATTTCCCGCAATGTGTTTCTGTTTCTTTTTGTATGTTTGTGTGCAGATTGGTTTATTGCTGGCAATACATTTGTGCCAAGGAACAAATACATTTAATACCAATAGACTGATCTCTTTAATATTGTTGGTGAAATTATCAACTTGACAGGCAATAATGGTAAATATAATTCAGAGTACTTTTCCCCCCAAAGAATCCTTAATGGTTTTATACAATAGCAGTACATACAGCAATTAACTTGTTTAAGGAAGATGATCATGTTTTTGCATGCAATGACGCCAGTTGTTTGTTAACATGGTTAAACTGAGCACTGTGTAATTGTTGCAAGGCAGAAAATAATAAAATCTAAATCTGAATGAACACCCTCATTGCCATGGCGTTTGAGTAGAGGTCATTGTCTTTGCTGAACCACCGTGATACAACGCAACTTTTGCCCAAACAACAACCTATTTGTGCCTGTGTTCAGAAAGCATATTAAGGGAAACAATAAAGTATGTCTTACACATTTTCTAGACCGATCTATGGAGCTGCCTCATATTGTTGTGAATAAACAGCTAACTTACAATAAGTGTAAGAAAATGTTTATGTTGTGTCCCAATGCATTCACAGCATTTACTACATAGGCAAGTGCAACAGGTCAGTGAGGGAGTGCGATACATATACAGTATGCTATTCACTTAGTGCACAGTGTAGAGAATGAGTGGATGCTGTAAATGTAGTTATACTGTAAGCACCTCTTGGTAGTTATGTCAGATGTTTACAAGTAAATGTTGCCTGTGTGATGGTCTGTGTTGGCTACTCTCACTTGCTGACTGAGTGTTGAAACACGGTGAAATCGACTGAGAGACCAATGAATCCAATGCAATGTGATTAGGCTTAAAAGCTATGCAGTGACAGTTTGGCAATAGGTTGGCAAAAGGAGTGTCCAATGATAGCCTATTTCAGACACATGTAGATAAGGCAACTTCAGTTGGTGTTAGACTACTGTCTTGGAGTGGCTATCAAGAGGGATGCACAAACCCCCATCAAAAACTGGTGACCAAAGCTATTAACTAGGTAGGCCAACCAACGATCAATTGGTTGAACCGACTTTCATCAATGTTCCAGTTTTCTCATCACTACCAGACAATGCCCTTGTCTTTAACGTCTGTGTTGACTTCAAAGTTTCCCCTTTGTTACAAATACAACCTTGAGATGTCTTCAGTCTTGCTGGATGAATCTAAATCTAAATGTATAGCCATGTTTAGCCATACAGTGGTCTTGTCATAATTTCGTGATAAGATATTAAGTAAGATGATTAAGTAAAATGTGATTCATACTTAAATTACACTAGTTCTACATACAGTAGTAATCAACCTATTGATACCATGCACTGTCATATTCAGCTTCCAACATACAATTATGGAGTTATTTGGGCAAAAGGCATTGTCTTAGGAAATTGAGAGATATTCCTGTATTGGATTGTAAATGTGTTCTTTCCTTGTTCTACGGAAAATTTCTCAATGCTGTTTGTGTAATACTATAGTAGTATATATTTTGACATTCACCATGTTGGACCATTATTATGACCACCGCGCAGTGAAGGTTTAGTCAGATTTATTTTTCTTTTTTTTTCTTTTTCGCATGTCCAAATTTCCGTCAAGGATTCCCGGGACACTGTAAGACCGGGGTACACGAAACTTGGTTTGCATGTAACCCCACATGGATAGCATGGAACCATCGTTTTTCGTTTTGATCTGTAGCCCCCCCGCTGGACTGGACCCCCGAAAGGAGGGTAGGGCAGACACAGTTTTCTGTGAATATCTTGAGAAACGTAGGGCCTAGGATGACCAATTTTTTCCGTATGTTTGCCTCCAGGGGTCATCTTAACCCATTCCATGTGCACACATGTGCATAAACAGATACACACACACACACATTCACAGTAATCATACGTATGACACATACTCACACAGTAGACATATGTACGCATGCATGCACATGCACAAACACAGGCACATACGCAGGCACACACACAAGCACGCACACACACACACATAA
Source organism: Alosa sapidissima (assembly GCF_018492685.1). Taxonomy (NCBI): domain Eukaryota; kingdom Metazoa; phylum Chordata; class Actinopteri; order Clupeiformes; family Clupeidae; genus Alosa; species Alosa sapidissima. The sequence continues at coordinate 16,257,790 of NC_055960.1, forward strand.
ACATAAACATGTACACGCACACATGCACACAAGAATTTCTCAGAATTATGAACAGGCAAGATGGGGTTGGGGTTGTATAAAATTAATTTTACATGTGAAATCTATGAACTAATCATGTTTTGGTACTTGTTGTCTAGCAGATACCAGTGGGAATTGAGTGTGGATAATGCAATTTAGTGAGACAGAATCATATAGGCCTTTCAGCGTGATTTATTTTTGTGGAAAAAATGTGCCGGACTGGGCGGCGGTCATATTTTGTACCGCTCTGCGGTACATCTCGTTGTTTATAAGTGTGGGCTGGGCAGTCTTGACCTATTCATCTTTTTTGAGAATGAACAGCATATTTCACCTACATGAAGAAGCATATAGGCAAACTTGTTTATTATAAACTTGGTAAATATACTGTATATTAAAGTATATATTTGTGTTTGTATATTACAGTGATCAACTTCAGTCAACCAGTTAAACTTCAGGTATTAACATGGTGAATGGCAAAATGTATACTATTACAGTAAGACATCACACACACCATCCTGAAGTGGGGCTGAGCTCCTCAAGTGCTCTTGCCAGACTCAAAACTTCAAAAAGTGATGAGCACAAGCAGCATTGAGAAATACTCTGTAGATATTCCAAACAGCTTCTAAACCTTGCCTGGCATAGTCTTGTTTATCACAAGCACTGGCGGAATGAAACGTGTGCAGAACCAAATAAGATTTAGCCAGCGTTCAGATGTAATTCATGTCATGAGGGCCATCAGTTTTGCAACCAATTATGTTCCCCGTGTTCTCGATTATGCTTCTCCATCTGGTTTTACTCCTCTTGAACACATTGCCAAGCTGTACCGGCATATTGGAGCACGGTTGAATGCATTTGGTAAAACACTGTTGTTATGAAGACTACTTCTTAGATGATTGTCATTATGTTAATTTCTGTCCCTTGCAATCTAGTTTAGTTGCAATAAAGTTATTGAATGGAGGACGGCACTCAATTAAACGATTCTTGAGTTTATGGAAAAGAAATGATCGTATCAGTGGTGGTTTGAACTTTTCAATATCTTTGTCTTCCCTTGTTTTCTTTTAGCCTTGGGTGCACTGGAGCTGTAATATGGAGGACTGCAGATGTCATTGAAAAGTAATAAAATATTTAATTAATTTGCAATTGTAAACGGTATTAAAAAGAAAAATTATGAATATAACTTGAAAAATTAAATATTAATCCATCAATAAATGTTTCTAATTTGAAAAGGGTTTTTAGAAAACCAACATGAAACACTCAATAAGAAATCCAATTTCAAAATACATTAATGAATTCATGAATGAAGGATGGAATTTTATATTGATATTTCAGTTTAATAAGTGAAATGAATAATTGGACACCCTAATTGAATCAACATTAAATATTTCAATATTGCATTTCAAATGGAAAAAAATGTAAGGTTAATTTATCAAATGTTATTTTGAAGTATTAAAAAACATTGTTGTTTTAGAATTTTCGAACGAAAGGGTTGGTAATTGGTGGTTTTACGATATCATGCTTATCATTGTTAATATTGACATGAGGCTCAAACAATGTTAGAATTTGAGAACTAGCCATAGGCTATGGAGCTGGTAAAAAAGATCCTTATGAGAATGTGTGGACACAATGTGCTTAAAGTGACAGTGCACCATTTATAAATAAAAGAGTTAAACAGCATCAAATTAGTAGTATTTCTTAAGAAATGAATATTTTACAACAAAATGACTGTCATTATTATCATTTAAATAATATAAAAGTGTTGTACTTTTACCTTTGTGGTTATTCATTCATTTTGTGATTTATGTTGTATTTACCCTTTAAGAAGCTTAAGTCTTATTAAAATATACTTTTTAATCGTGATTAATCTAGATTCATTCATTTCAAAATATGATATTAATTAGTTCATTTTTTTAATCGTTTGACAGCCCTTATAGAGAGAGAGAGATTCATTATCACACATTCAGGATACACAACACGCATTCTATTCTATTGCTCTCCACTGAAGTGTTAATGTAAGGACATGTAATGTCTCCTTATACACGATCATTATCTGGCTTACCAGGGCAGGATTTGAAATAGTCTGTTTTTTAGTTATTAGTCTCCATCCCTTCGAGTTTGATTTATCTTTCAGCAATGGTGACACACAATTTATGTGAAGGTTACATATCCCCTTTTTATGACAAAAAAATGGTCCAAATTACACCCAAAGGTTGACAGGCTTTCAAGAGTGTCTTTGCATCATTTTGGTGCAAGGCTTTTATTGTCTGGCAAAAATATCCACTTCGGCTATTACCTACCCTGTCAGGTACATCCTTTCATCTTCAGCATTAGAGGTACACATTTTCAGTTTCAAATCCCTGAGGACCACCCTTTTATGTGGGGCATTTTCCCCCCCGAACATTTGAAAAAAAAAAAAAGACTAATTTGTGAGTCCAAAAATATCCACATTTTCCACTTCCTAAATAAATGTAGAGAGATATATACAAATAACATTCCTAACATCACTGAGTCTCCCATCATTGTTTATGGTTTTATCCATTCTTATTAAAAGACCCTTTTATTAAGTAACATGACAATGTCCTTATCAAGCAGAGAGGTCTTCACAGTTGATTACAGATTTAGCTGTTTCGCTAAACTTTTCTGTCGCCGGGTGATGAGATGTCCTTGGCCAATCTCCTGTAGTTCTTCCACAATAGAACTTATGGTGGAGCAAGGACTGTTGTTTTTCAGTGGATGAAGGTGAAAGCAATCTTGAATCCCTTCAAAAATATCTCTACGTAATTGCCTCTAGTTCACAATCTCAAAAACCTGCTCAGTGCACATCAACAATTACAGTTAAATGGCTGTGAAATCGTTGCTAGTTTTAGAATAGTCTATGTCACTCAGTATGTCCCCACATAAGCAAAGTGCCATAACAAAGTGCCTGTAATGATGACACAGCGTCTAGGTTGGGACCTGATGTGAAGACAAGGTGAAGTAATTCATCTCAACCAAAAATGTTTACGCTCTATTATACTGGAGAGAACAAAGATACATACAGAGCCAACTACATGGTAATATTTGTGGTCACAGTTAAAATTCATGAAGAAAGTATGTTACGTTAGTCACATGGATTCCTTAGTTCAGCTTCAAAAACTACAAAATAATTTTTCGCCTGAGTGTGAGTGTGTAAAGGTTGTATCAGCGATTGCAGGCCCAAAAAAGGCCCAAACATAAATTATCACATTCATCTAATCTTTCCTAACGATCTGCTAGCTGCCCGCCCCATAAGCAGGCCGTCAAAAAAAATGTGTCTCTGTAGGCAGCCTAGGCTCTGAGAAAACAATTGCTACCAACAAGTGTTGGCAACCACTCAAAGGCAAAATAAAGTGTTCCAACCAATAACCGACGTGATGCGCGTTCAGGAGAGTTTCAATTGCACGGGAGGGAGAGGGAGATGGAATAGCGAGCTAACTATCTGTTTTGTTTGAACATCAGGACATGACGTTACTGTTGACGTTCAAAGTGACGTTACTCCGCCATCGCTGATACAACCTTTAAATTCTTTATTTTGCTTTTATCCTTGTCTATTTGCTGTGATGAAGAATCACCTTTGCAACTGAGCTTACTTGCTATTTGAAACCTCTGTCCAGTGATTATGATTAGTGAGTTGATTCATAGCATTCTCATTTGCTGCATTTAGGCCCTTTTAACTGCATAAACAAATGTGCTTTTCCGGTGGCATAAAAAACAACAATGAGCTAATGGTAACATAAATAAATAAATAAATAAATAAATAAATAAATAAATAAATAATAATAATAATAATAATAATAAATAAAATACATTTAAAAACAATTATTATTATTATTATTATTATTATTATTATTATTAATGTTATTATTATTATTATTATTATTATTATTATTATTATTATTATTAAAAAGTCAACATTTTGTAGAGCATTACACTAAAGTCTGATTCATTTTCATGTCAAAGTATGTGTTGGTAGCCTAGAAATCTAGACGCGCCCCTAGCGGCAGCAAATTACATTTGCTGCCAGGGCTAGTCTAGCAACTCTCCATTGGCTTGTGAGCTCCAGAAATCGAAACTCAATCAGGCCAATGAAATCGTGTAGAGTCGTTAGGTGAGCTTAACACAATGATTGATGGCAGAGTTGCAACGGTTTGGCTTGAATTCCCTGCTACTTGAAAACAAATAAGATGGATGTTGCTGTTGGCGAACAGTGTGACACGGGTTAAGCTTTTATTAAGTTGGCAAACGTTTAAACTAGCCAACTAGCTCCGCTGGTGGGAAACGCACGGGACTCATAGCGCCGCCGCTGTCCTATTGCGTGCAGAGGGAATTTGAAAGACAACTGATTATCCCGCCCCTCGGACTGAGCACTGCGAACGGTGAGTGCCCAGACCCTACATTTTAATGTGGGTCTGGCTCGTCAGGCTAATGTGTTGGTTTTAAATGTCTCAAATGGAAACCCTTTAGGAACAGGTTGAAAGGATCTACTGCATGTCCTCTTATGCTGAATTACTGCTTGTGTTTTGTCAAAGTTGTTCACAAACATTCACCATATGGAGATTATCCTTGTACTCTTATGTAGACCCTACAACTTCTCTCTGTCACTTCAAGACCAGAGGGAAAAAGAATACTTACTGTGACATAGAGTACCTACTATAAACACATAGAGGTGTGCTATGTTGTGGTGTGTTCTTTGATTTTAAATAAAAATTAAGACAAAGAAATGTACTACTAACATAGCACGATCAGTAGTGGGCTTAGGCATGCTGGTTAGAAGAAAAATGCAAAACGTTAAGTGTTTCTGGTTCCTCAGTTCAAATTTATGGAGTAATTAGGATCATCTTAGGGAATACTCTGGCCTTAGACCCGGCCACCTTAGCTCATTATTTGTCCCAGGCTATTAGGGTTCATGGATGCACATCATGTTTATAGACACACAGGGCATCCCTTTAGGCTTCCATAAAAAAGATCCTGTCAGGGGCTTATTAGTTTGGAATAATATTAAAACCAATAAACCAGTGCCATTCATACATCATCAAATCAAGTACAGACATCCCCAATCCCCAAATCATTTTATTGCTAGGCCTTAACCAAGTTGTTAGAAAGCCGTTGTGAAAAACTTCATTGTGAATCAACATTCCTTCTGACACACACACACACACACACACACACACACACACACACACACAAAAGATTCAAATAATTTTGTGTCATTGTGCAGGTTTGAGGTCAGGTCTGAGTGCTGCATTCAGAATGAGAACACATCATCAGAACAGTGCGGCATGAAATAGACTGTCACTGCCCCGTGACAAACAGTCCCTCCCCTGTCACTCCACAAGCATACAAACAACCGGCCACTGGCGTGAGACCTCCTTTTACTGACTGACAAATAGAATGCCACAATCCTGCCACAAGAGCACAACTTGAATGTAAACAATCTAAAAAAAAGAAAGGTAAAATCTAAAGGTTAAGCCAGGCTTTGGTTCTAATTGGTCTAAGCCAGTGGTCCCCAAATTTTTTCTTTCGAGGGCCAGCTCACTATGCCTGGCTCTAAGAGAGGGCCAGAGACTCGGAGTATATTAGTAACCATAAATAGCTTAGTGCTGTGAACAACAGCAGTCTACCTTAGTTGAATATTCCATTACATTTAATCATAGGCTACTGCAATTTAATACCATTGTTAGCTGTATTTTTTATTGCAATCATGCCATATCAGTGTAAAATGTAGCTCAAATGAAACTAGAAAATGTAATTTCGAGGAAATTACCAGTGCATGAAAATATAAACATACTGTATGAACATAAAATGCCAAACAAACTTTTATTTGGAAACAGTTGGCAGGAGTCATAGTTCATAACAACTGACAGTTGAAATGGCTGAACAGTTAAATAGTTGAGTAGTTTAAATAGTTAAATGATTTAATAGTGAATTATTGTAGTGAGGACATTTTTATTTTGAAACAGTTGTGGGCAGAGGAAATAGTAGTCTTAAGAGAGCCAGATTGTATGCTTAAAGCCTGAGACAGAGTATATAGTTTAAAAGTTGAATTTAGATAGTGTAATGGATGTTGATAGACAGAAAGTTGAATGGATGTTGATAGGCAGATTGTTTAATGGATGTTGATTAAGGGTGTCACGATTTCGATTTTATATCGAAATCGTTCGAAATTACATGTCAATCTCGAACTTCGAATTTAAAGGTAGAATCGACGATGCAGCCACACCCCCAATGTCACATCCAGCATGTATGCCAAGACGCACAAACGCACATGCTGAACTGCAGCATCAACACTCCTTAGGCTGCAGCCAGTTAAAATATACACATCAACCTACCGAAATCAAAGCCCCTCTTGCTACTTTGAAATCACCGGTGTGGAAGTACTCGTTCATTCACGTCAATTAAAACTAACTTACCCTACTCAACTTAGCAAGTGAAAAGATGATCTAGTTACAGTCCAAAGTTACTTTAAGGCTTAAAATGCACATTGATAAGTATCCATGAACACTAACCTTGGGTCTCTTTTAAGTGTGCTAAAACAATCAAATTATAATTCTGTGTTGTTTCATTTCACTATGTTCACGTCTCTGTTTTAGCCTAATGTTGGTTCTGTTTACATTACAACCTCGGCGGTTGGAACGGTTTCAAAATAAAAAGCGGTTTCAAAATAAAATGCAAAGTCTACGGGGAAAAATAAGCTTGTTTTTTGTTAATATCTCAAAAAGTATAAAGTTTACAAAAGTGAAAAATACATTCCCCACGTGTCCTTTTCAAGACCTAGGTTACAAAGTTTGAACGAAGTTTCTACGTTAAACGGTTGAAGCTGAATTAGACGCAGAAATTTGGTGGGAAGAAGAAGAAGAAGAAGAAGAAGAAGAAGACTTTGGATAACAGAACAGTGCATTTTCATGCACTGTAATAATACTAATAAAAAATAGCATTCCCAAAAGTATTAGCAGGGAGTCCCAAAAGTGTATTTTATTCAAAATGTGTGAGCTCTACATGTGTACTGTTAAGACTCGCCATAGAGAATGAATGGGGCAAATTACGGAGGTTATAGTTTGACGATGTCGTACTCCCATGCGGGCCAGATGCTATATACCACGGACATGTTTTGGGGGGCCACCCAAAATGAGGTGGCGGGCCGTATCCGGCCCACGGGCCGTAGTTTGGGGACCATAAGCTACGGGATGCGAGTTTACTGGTAGGAGTGTGTTGCACAACGACATTCACACATTTTATGAGGAATCTCATAATGGCTTTGGCCTTCAAGACCTTCATAAATTAAGATTTCCTTAATTGAGATACATATGGTAGTGCTCCGATCGATGTAAACCTTTACTGGCAGAAATCTCATCCTCATCAACAACCAGCTGACCCCCTTTATTTAACAATAGTCTAGACTACCTCTTTGCCAGACTTACAGGAATCTGAATTGGCTATAAAAAGCAATATATGTGAGAATCAATTCTCACCTAGGCGATGCAAAAATAAAAACACTGAAACAAATGACAAGAAAGGCAGCATGGTTGATGAACTAACCTCATGAACATATGAACATATTTTCACTATACAGTTCTTACCCACAAATGAGAGATGACTGCAGAGGATGATGTAACAGGGGCCTGTGTGTACAGAGCTGTGCACTGAGTAAATATCTCTCCCTTGATATCTTACTGTAAGATGCCTACTAGCAACAGACAGTAGCGCCCAGGGGGCAGTGTTGAGGTCCTGAGCACGACCATGCAAACACATATACATTAGACGGTTATTACATACACATTACATGGTTATGACATGTCAATATCTTACCTAACAGCTCAGTTTAATCATTTTAAATATAATGGGACTAATGTGGAAAGAAACATTAGGATTTTTTTGCATGTATTAACATTTGTTTAAATTTTATTACTGTACCTTTGAGAATGTCCATTTTTAATTTGCACAACACTGCAGATGGAAATATGCACAGACTTGCATTTTCTTTAGTCAGGTTTTCATAGATGTGCTTATAACAAAAGAGTAGACTGAAACACCCAGTTGGTGATAACGGGCAAGTTATGTGCTAGAGAATCATATAGATCTATTTCTTTCATTTTGCGAAAAAACGTACATAATATTTTAACAAAGGTCCAAACGAAGCACGCCAGAGGGGTAGCTCAGCCCTGCCTTCAGTATTAGCAGAGAAATTCCATGCAGAGTTTTGTTTTTGTTTGGGGGACAGGCTGCCCCCACTTTGTTTGTTTTCAGTTTTCGAAGCCTGGGGCCTATTGCACAAAACTAGGATAAGGGATTAAGCCGGGATATCTTGGTTATCCTGGCTCAATTTATCCATGATCCAGTTGCACAAAAGCGGGGTAGGGGGCATCAGGATGTTATGGTATAAGTTACCATGGCGATTTATTCTGTGGAGCTAGCCTGCTCCAGACCAGGCTAAATTCCAGGATCTATTTAATCTTATCCCTTATCTCAGTCAGCAGTCACCACAAATGGAAACCAATAATTATTCCACTGCCCAATACACATTGTTATCACATATACCTAGACCCATTGTCATTATTTAAACATTTGTGATCATTAATTAACTTTTACATAGCCTACTCGCCATTCCTGACCTGTCATGCGACAATGTGACGTCACGGGAGTGCCTCGCACGTGGTGGTCGCGGAACTAGTTGCAATATTCTCCTAAACAGAGGTGTTGCTGTTTGTTGCTGTTGTGAAAAGGCTATCGCTACCTACTTCACACCGTAGAAGAAGCAATGAAGCCGCTCTAGTTGCCATGGTGAATCAGTGAATCTGTGATCGGTGGCGGGGTCTATTTGAGGGAGCCGTGAACGCGCACTTATCCAGGATAGGTTTCACCTGGCTTGATGAATCCGTGTCTGCTCATCCTGGCTTGCTCGTTGTGCAGCCAATTAAGCCTGTACACTCTTGTTTTGGATTCATTGAGCGCAGCTCAGTAACTTATCCCGGATGTCTTAATTCTGCTTTTGTGCAATAGGCCCCTGGGCTGCCTACAGAGGACTGTTTTTTTTTACAGTGTAATCACAGAATGGACAGCTAGTGGTCATGAGGAGATGATTGCTGAATGTGACAAAAAATGTTATGGGCTTGAAATTACATAAAATCCAAGACTGCGCCTTTAATGGAAAATATTGGGTTCTATGGAACAAGTGGGTTCTATGAAACTATTTATTTGTTTCTGATTGGCCGAGAGACGTTCCATAAGTTGGAATATCCCTGGACATTTCAACTCAGACTTTGCACAGCTAATAATAAATCACTCGCGGAGTGATAGCATCATATTTTTAAAGCCTCTAAAATCAAATTGACTATTGAAATCGAGGTTTAGTATGGAGTGATGTGTAGGAGCGATGACGCCCCCGCCCCTCCTCAGCTTTTTTCACAAATCTTACCCTGACTAGGTTGGCTTGTCAGTGTGGAACGCAACCTCAGACCAACGCAGATGCCAAAATAAGGAACGGCAACGTAATTCCAGTGGCTAAAGCTCTCCGGAACATTTCTAGTGGTTCTCATATGCATTGATGGATTTGCGAGACTCGCAAAAGAAAGTCAAGATCTCGCAAAAGAAACTCGAGATCTTGCAAAACAAACTCAATATCTCGCAAAAGAAAGTCAAGATCTCGCAAAAGAAACTCGAGATCTCGCAAAACAAACTCAAGATCTCGCAAACCTAGTCAGTGTTTGTCCCAAGTACATACCTTTTCTCCTTTTTTTTTTTTTACCTTCATTTTTTTTTTTTTTTTTCATGTCACCTCACGGGCTCCGTAGACTTACGGTACGGAGATGACATGAAAAAACTAAGGTAAAAAATGCGTTCATATTCCACTTTTTATGTCATTAACGCTGCATGCATATGAAAAGGCTTTGCAGTAGGATTGTCCGATGGTCAAGCTGTTGCTTCAATTTGTGTTTTAATTTATGCAACGCACCGGTGCTGGGTTCATGCAGTTTTGCGCAAGTTTAAAATGTTTAGCCGACAGTATAATGTGTCATTTTTGTACAATAAGTTCCTTACTTTTCATGTTATGAATGTGACATGCCTATGATAAGGCTTTTAAGGTTGTCCAATATGGTCAATCTATTGTCTCAATTAGATAGATAGATAGATAGATAGATAGATAGATAGATACTTTATTGATCCCCAGGGGAAATTCAAGAATTGTGTTTCATGTGACTCACCGAAGCTACATTCATGCATTGTTTTGCTTCAGTTGAAAATGTTTCTGCGTAATTTGTCAGCTGTGATCAAATGCCTTCAATAAATTCCACTTAATTATGTCATAAATATAACATGCCTGTATGATTAATGTTTGTATGGCCACCCATTTGAACATTTCTGGCTACGCTACCGAGAACAGAATCTCTCAATCTCACGTCTTGACGGGGGAGGGGTAACTTTTGATACATTTGTAAAAATAAATCGTTATCAGCCAATAGGGAAACTACCAGAAACAACAAGCAACAACGCTTTAAGCTGGTAAGTGAGACACATCGATGAATGCACACTTAATGCAGAATCACCACAGAAAGCGTTTATTTGATTATTTATTTTTCTGCCCCCCCTTTTTACCTTCGTTTTTTTTTTTTTCATGTCACCTCACGGGCTCCGTACCGTACCATAGCCATAATCAATGCAAAAAAAACATACTTGTGGTTTAAGTGCTAAGCCATTTAAAAGTTCAAAGAAGTAACAGGACTGGCATTTCAAGCATAGCATAAAGGAAGAAATACACCACTTCCGGTGCACATACATAGAACAACTAATAGCTAACCATGACGCATTTAGTTTTGCTTTTGTTAACTGCGTGGTATGGTATTTGGCCTTAGCGGAGGTATGCACTGCCTGAGTCTGTTGAACGTGTGCATAGTGAATGCATAGACTTTGTTTACGTTGAGATTGGTGTTAGGGGAAGATTAGAAGGTTATGGTCAGTTAACAAGTATTTGATGTTTGACAGATTATCCACTGACTGTTTGAAGGGGCATCAGACACTGACAACCCCAATGAAGTGCTGTTCCTTATCTGCTGTATGTCTATAGATACAAGCATAAAGTGAGCATGATGTAGAGTTGCTTCATGGGGGAATGTCTGTGCATCAAATGGATGCTTGGAAACCAGCTTGACACTTCCTTTCACGTCACGTTCTGATAAGCAGAGGAATCTAATAGTGTTTTGAAAAGGACTGTCACACCAAATTACAGGGATCATTTGAACTGCTGCATTAAAACTTTGTTCAGAGGCAAACTAAAAGGGTGCATAGTTATCTAAGTGATAAAATATCCCAGGATCACTCAAAAACAAAACAACTGAATCGACTTTGTCATTGAATGCATAATCATACTTTACTGCACAAAGGGTAGAAATATCAATTCTCATCACATTTCCATAATGGGAAAGCATAGACTGTCTTTTTACCATGGGGATTATAAAAAATATGCAGTCACAGCAGTACACAGCAACATTCACTGTAACATAAACATTCATTCTCTGTGAGGTCATGAACAAGCAAGCTTCAAAAGGGAGTCCCTCTCTCTCCCTATCTCTCTCTCTATCTCTCTCTCTCTCTCAATTTAGTCAGGGCCACTGCTGAATGTTAATTTCTTGATATGTTATAAATAATAACACTAAAATAAAAGCCCTATAACAGAGTTGACAGTACAGACTATTACTGTGCATATACAGACTATTGCCAGGCTTTTTGAAATTGTGCTAACTTAAAGGTTGTATCAGCGATTCCAGGCCCAAAAAAGGCCCAAACATAAATGATCACATTCATCTAATCTTTCCGATCTGCTAGCTGCCCGCCCCATAAGCAGGCCATCAAAAAAACGTTGCCAATCACTCAAAGGCAAAATAAAGTTTCCCAACCAATAACCGACGAATTGCGCGTTCAGGAGAGTTTCAATTGCACGGGAGGGAGGGGGAGGGAGTAGCGAGCTAGCTGTTTTGTTTGAGCATCAACAGAAGTTACGTTACCCCGCCTTCGCTGATACAACCTTTAAGAATATCCTTTAAATATTGCAGAACATGACATGGAGCTGTAAATTAACTAAAATTCTTGCTCTACTTCAAGAAATGACAGATCAGATGAAATAATGTTACGGTGACATAAAGCAGGAGAGAGTGATGTGTAGACTAGCCTGTCAACAGACGGTATGTGTTAAATGAATTACTGATGAATATTTAAAGTCTGGCTAGCATTAGCTTTAGTGCCCAATAGCTTGTAACATTAAATCTTGGCCATAAAATCATTAGCTTTCTAGCATTAGAGCTAGTTAAATTTGAAAGTGTCCTGAAAGTGGTATGATTAGCAAACCCTCATGCAGTCCATTATCCTCACTCTGAGAATGTTTTGTAATTGAGTTCCCTGGATTTCGCCTGTCTAATGCTCTAGCTGTGCTGTTGACTGTTATATATTTATATTTATGTAGCCAAAACAGACTAGTTTTAGGCTTGGTGCTGTGTGTGTGTGAATAAAAATAATCTAGTAGAAGCAGCGATACAAGAGCAGCCTAATATAACAATTTTTTGATGCATTTTGAAATTATTAACATGCTCAAGTAAGAGTGATAAGCAGTTTACATTAAAACAGTTCCTATTTACTGGAAAAATGTTGGTACCCCACGACACTTGGTGCCCTCGAACAGCAGGTGATGCGGAAATACGGAAAATCAGGACTTACTTGACTCAAGATGCTACCCAACTTCTGGTTCAGGCAATAGTCATCTCACGACTCGACTACTGCAATGCCCTCCTGACAGGTCTCCCAGCCTGCGCAGTGAAACCACTTCAGATGATCCAGAACGCAGCGGCGCGCCTGGTCTACAACCAACCCAAAAGGGCACATGTTACCCCGCTGCTCATCCAGCTACACTGGCTACCTATGGCGGCCCGCATCAAATTCAAGTCTCTAACGCTTGCCTACAAAGTAGTCTCCGGTTCTGCTCCCACCTACTTGAATGCCCTCATACAGACTTACACTACCTCCAGACCGCTGCGCTCCTCTGACGAACGACGTCTAGCTCTACCACCGGTACGCTCAAGCCAATCCAAACTTTTCTCATCTGTTGTTCCTCGTTGGTGGAACACACTGCCAGTTCCTACAAGGGCAGGGACATCCTTTTCCACGTTCAAAAAACTCCTGAAGACCCAGCTCTTTAGAGAACATCTACTCTCATAGCAACACTTACAACAAGTCTTACTGATCCTAGCACTCACCAGCCGTTAAACTGACAAGTAACTGTTAAAATACAGCACTCACCGACGCACTTATTCTTACTGTACTCTAATGTGTTTTTTTTAAACTGTCCTAAAATTGTGAGAATTGTTCTAAAACTTACTGTTTACCATGTTGTTAGTCGCTTTGGTTAAAAAGCGTCAGCCAAATGTAATGTAATGTAATGTAATGTAATGATGCAGTATGTGGTGGGTGTGACGGTACCGCATTCAGTCCTAAGTATTCTGGTACAACAAATTGAGTTACTAAGGCACTCAAGGAATATCTAATGCACATTCACACACATATGTGTGTGTTTGTCGATCACCCAAGCCAACCACAAACAATGCAATCAGTTTAATCAAACTAAGAGCTATGAAGCAGAAACTAACCAACTGACACTTCATTTTCAGTTCACCCCATTAACTCAAAGCACATTTAAAGAAACTCTGCCACCAAAGCATTTGATGGTACTCTCTCCCATTGATGGTGATCTGTCCCACTCCCAGGTGTGTTTATTGAAAAAGTGGTGCTGTGATTTCACCGTGTCTCACTGTGATACACCAAAGCCATCCGTTTTGCAGAGATGGTAGTAATATGGAATTAGCTTTTGTTGACTTCCAGCCATCCTATATCGCTAATTAACACATTCTAAATGCATTGAGAATCCGAACTTTCCACTAATGTGCAATGAACCTTCCAGTGAGAATAATCAGTCCTGCACACGTCTCTGTCCTTGCATGTGCCATTAGGCTTCATTAGGTTTCCCAACACAGACTGGGGCTCCTGAAGACACCTCTGATGGAATATCCATAATCACCTCTCGCACCTCGATTAGTGTGATGTGTTTTGTCAGGGTGTCGAAAATTGATATCCTAATCAGCATCATAATGGCCATTTCTTCCCTCCTTAGGACTCATTCTGTAATTCCATAATAGACCATTTCAGATGATCTGCTGCTGCCCCCTCCTGACATTCCATGCCCCCCCCCCCACTCCCTCCTACCTGCCCTCACCCACCCCCAAGCAGCGCTCACTGTACAGGTTCTTTGATGATCAACTCCGAGCCATTTGAGTTCCTGCCCCATCACAAAGCAGCCATCATTTAAATAATAATGAGGTGTTTTCACCTGCACAATGGTGTTTGTGATGGACATAGGTGGGATAGCTGCACAATTAATTACCAAGACATTTATGAGAATAGTTTAGCATGCAGAAACACAAATGAAGCAGACGTACAAATGTCAGATAGAGACATGACATTTGACACATGTCTGCCCAGTGATTGTACTGGAATTGTTTTCCCCCCCCCACAAAAGTTGGAGTCCATGATGTCAGAATCATATTTTTTTACTTGAGAGACATTCTCTCTCACGCAGTCTTTGACATTAATTGTAAGCTACAGGCCATATCTAACTGGATCTGAGCACTGAGATGGTAATGTGACAGAACTAGGAGTGGTGTGGAAACAACTGACATGCTCATTGATGTCCAGATGACTAACGGACAGTCTGAGTTCATATGACAGTATGCCTTGGGATGCACTTATGAATCTGTTCCGGAAAGCTTTTGAGGAGATTCTTTCACTCTGTATAATAGTTGCTTTTCTGATACAGCTGGAATTCGATAGAGACCCTCCGCAAAGCTTGTCAATTTCCCTCTGGTGCTAAATGCTGGTTTATTTATGTTGTATCATCATGACTAATGCAGATTGCGATCAACACAGAAGACAGACATAATGCTATTACAAATGGAATATGAAGCCTTTACCAGATGTTGTGATTGCTTTGATTGCAGTGACTGAAACCGTGTTATGAAACAAAATTTCGGTGTCTATATTACTATGTACACTATTCATGACATTGATTCTTAAGAGCTACATTTGAGGTGAACCTTGAGGTAATGGCAACAATTACATGATGATGCGACTGATCAAATTTGATCTGAATTGATTATACCAAGCAAACCCTGAAATGTTGTAGTCTCTTATCAATCTTTATGCAAAATGCATTACATATGTACACTGCACACCGTTAAATATTTAGGATGACAGCTGATATTCTGTGGGTTACTGCAAATTTTGAAATTGTGGACACATCTTCTCAGGCCTGTCAAAATCACAATTATCTGCAGGCTATGACTTCAAAAACATCTGTGAGTGTTGCCAAAGTAAACATTTACAGTTGTGTAGAGGAAATGATATTCACATTTCCTTTTAGAGAACCTTTATGACTCTTATCTGCCCTTGAAAAGATATGTTGGCAGGAAAGGACAAATTGGATTAGGCCACATCTATCATATGTGAGATATATTGGGCAGACACATTTCAATCCCATCAAAACCCAAAACCCTTGCCATGAAAAGGCAAAGTACTGTTAAATTTTGTGATTTTTTAGACCAAATAAAGGTATGATGTCATTAACCCTTAGATGCATAAGTGGGGTCAAAAATGACCCCAGTGGTGGTGTTTTTGCAATATCTTGGTCATTTTAATTGTCCAATTGTCCATTTTAATTTTTATTGTTTAATCTTCCATGTATTCCTCAAGTAGGTTGTCTTTGACATGAGGCCATTTGGATTTGTAACTAATTGGTATATTTTTTAAGTAATTGCATTTTTTGCTTTCAAAAATGACCCCAAGCATTTTCTATGGAATTTCAAAGGTTAACCCTAGGAACCTTTTATTTTTTATCAACTATGACTATCAGGTATACATTTACTGATGTATTATCAACAACTTTTCATAACATATCAATGTAGGGGTCATAGGAAATTACAAAAAACTGCATGAACATTGAATCATAACAGACTCGCGAATGGCCATACCAAATATACTAAGTAGGGAAGCACCTGTATATGTGTGCTTCATGAAGTTTTATAGAATGCCATCACTATGATTGAGCATGTGCCCTGACTACCATACCAACATCCATGGCTTTTTGGTGTTGCGGTCAAGCTGCACACTTGCTACCCTGCACCCTGTAGCTCCAAGTTTGAGGCCTGACTGATCCCTCTATTTGCTATAGGCCTACTCCCACAAATTGCTTACTAAACATTCAGTAAGTCAGGTGCAGGTCTCAGAGGGAAAATGCATGTTGTAATGTGTGTGTGCATGAGTGCGCATCAGTACGCATATACTGTTTGAGTATGCATTGGTGTAAGTGTGCAAACTCATGGATGTGTGTGTGTGGTTGTGTGTGTACTGTATATGTACTGTATAGGCGTACTGTATCTGAGAATGTTTGGGGAGATTTATGGAGCTTTTAACTACTAAATAACAGTGATTTTGTGATTTCATATGATAATTTGTATTATTATAACTTCATATCTGTAAAATATTGATTTTCATTCTGCAATGGTACAATGTTGCCCGGGGGCAAAAACTGAGTTTAAAATGAGATTTTTGTTAAGTATGAGACTTGTAATGCCTTGAAAACCAAATATTTTTGTGTTAGTGTTAAGTTAAGGATAGGTGTTTTAAATTGATACGTTATAGTTATGGTACAATGTTGCCATGAGGCAACAAATCTTAAAAATATATAAAAATGAAAAAACATTATCCAAATTATTATTATTATTGTTCTCATTATCATCATCAATCATCAACTTTAACCAAAATGAAAGAAATGGCTTAAGTTTACAGCATAAAATGCATTCATTCTAATTGGGGTCATTTTTGACCCCACTCATGGAAGAGTGTAGGTGTTGGTAGGTCATGCATCTAAGGATTAAAGTAAACAAAACTGAAGAAGCAAATTTACAAAATACCCATATGCAAATATGAAAGAAAAAAAAAACATGCACAGGAATCCTCTTCATTAACACATGCCCAGCTAAATCTCAAGGGATATCTGTGCCCTCAGGCTTTCTAGTTAAACCTCTAAATAATGTGTTTCTCTGAAAGAGAAGAAGACTTACGTGTTGTATATGATATATTCAAGAAAACACCACATGAACTTGTTTTTGGAATTTGGAGGTTGTATTTTGATTGTAAATGACATAATTACCATGTCAGGTGTGCTTACACATAATCTCCATTTTGGACAATATTTTGGGTGCAGGACCTAATAGGTGATTGATGTGATTCAAACCATTTACTTCTCATTATGTAACAGTTTAGCACATTTGATGAGTGGGCAACTACTGGTATCATCTTTAATGGTACCATAACACAGTAAAGTATAGTTCCATTGCTTTGATACTTTTGTTCAATAATATTGAATGCATACAAAAGGACCTGCATATCATAGATCTATTGACTATTCTTAATTGAGGGTTACTTTAGTCCATGATACAGAGAGCTAGTGAAGTTGTACTTCAGTTCATATTTCCCTTAATTAGTGTCCAAGACACTAACCTATTGGCGTGATATAAGATGTGGGCATGTGGTCCACTACACAAAAGGAAGTTAATAGTCATTACATGAGGACGTCCAGTCTTCTGCAGCTGTATGGGTATTATTGGAGGGAGTATGGTGGTTGAATTGGTATTTCCATGTAATGACAAAAAAGATGGTCCCATCAAGTTGAATTTTAAAGCATTTCCTGCATCCAGTCAAATACGAGAGACCTTCCACATCCTTTCCTTTTAATATTCATTCTTATAAATATTTGATGAAAACTCTTTGACCTTAATCCATTAAAATTTCAACAGAACATATCCACCTGCAATCTGAAACCGAAAGCCTGTAGAGCTCTTTAATCCTTGCCCAAAAATGCAGAGTGGATGATTTCAAAAAAATAAATTTCAAAAAAATAAATTTCCTCTAGATGGGACTTTCCACTGTACTCGATCAGCAGCAACAATAACAAGGATAACCCAGTCTCCTCATCTTTATAGTACTGCAATCACCGTTCAACCCTCAAATGAAAGAAGGACTGGATAAAGACAAGGCTTCTAGCCAAAATCCCCAGAGTTTATTCCACCCAACCCCCTAGGTGGTTTCCTTGGCTTCATCTTCCTTATCCATCAAAGGGTGGCTGGAGATCTCTCCTGGTGACAGAACAATCACCTCCTCTCACTTGACTAGTTCTTAGAAGTCAAGATCAATTAGAGGGATGAAATTCAGTATTCTCATGGTTAACCTATTTGGCCAACTGAATAGTTGTATTATCACAATATATTTTCTGTGGAAATGTCTAATTCCACCTCCTCTCCCTTGTCCAAGCCATTCCTATTTATGCTCAGCCAGATAGGGACTTACCATTTGAACAATGCAAATATAGTGAGCAATATTCTTTGATGTATAATCACCTTCAGCTCTTTTGTTGAAACCAATACATGTGCTGTATCATCACATTTCATGTAATACAGACGAAGACTTTAAATAATAAATCTTGATAGAATAAAAACAGACTCCTTTGCTTCAAGTATCACAAGGACCAACATCCATTTCTTCAAATAATTGGATTTTAAATGTGTGTGTGTGCACGCGTCTTTGTGTGCGTGTGTATGTGTGCATCTTTCTGTGTGTGTGTGCATGTGCGTCTGTGTGCGTGTGTGTGTGTGAAACAGTGGCAGAGCTTTTTGCAGGGGAACAGTGTTTCAGCTTACAGTAATTCAGCCAGAACAGATGGTTGCCTTCATAGAGAACTTCAGAGCTAATAAAATTATTTAGTCAATCATTTCCACTTGCACTGCTCGACAGGTGTGTGGTACTTTCAATGATTAACATTACCAGAAAACAACAGTATATAAATAATTAAATAAATAAATACTTACATATAGGCCATCACAGACCACCTCAACAGTAATTCTCAAAAAGATATGTTTATTTATTTAATTTTGCTGGTGAGTTTTTGAGGGACTGAACAATGGCATTAGATGAGGAGATTAATGAGGACATGACATCATTCACATCTCCAAACATCCTTGAGTACGGAAAGTGAACTTGTACTCACCTCTTAGAAGGTGGCTGCACTGCAGCAAGCATGGCCTGTTCCTAATGAATAGTGACCTTGTCAGATCCGTGACAGCAAGTCTTTCGTTGCTCACTATGATTCGAGGGTTGGCAGTACACTATATCAATAAATAGCTGTGTTGATTTGCATATTTTTCTCACATACACAGTGCAGAGAAAAATGGCCATTTTTCCATTTAGCTTCGCCTTGGTTGAGTGATTTTTCATTTGTTGAATCAAGGAGCCAGCCTGTGATTGAATGGAATAAAACCTGTTGGTTATTACCCAATATCTGGCTTGCTTTGACATAACTTAAAAGCTAAAAATCGTCTGAAATGTCATTAAACAGTTAGCATTTGGATTAAAAAAAAAATGGTTTAGCACCGCAAAGGTCAATCTGAAATACTGTACACATAATGTAATCAGGTTCATTTTTCTTTCCAAGACCTTCCATTCAGTGGAGCCTTCCTTCCTAAGCCATGGATAACTTGTACAGGCAACCCGAACCTTGCAACCACTGAATGATAATGAGGAGCAAGATCGCTCCACCACTAGATTCTAGGCCACTACATCACTTTGAGCCTGACGATGATGCAAGCCCAACCCAGTCTCACTCAATACCCTGGTGGTTGTGTAACCTCTACTCTGACCCAAGGCAGCATGGGGGCATATACTGTATACTCCAGGGGAGTGCTCTAACTGAAGGACACACTAACCATATGCTCCTCTGGCGAACCCATGCATCATAGCCAACTGTTATCCAGTAAATGACTCTTTATTTTGGTCCTCTAATGAGTGTTTCATTAATTAAGGATCTAATCAAATGACGTGACACAGGAACATAAAATATACAAAGGCATGAGTAGGTGAAATATACAAGACATTTCCCTCCTTAATCTTCCAGGTAATGCTTCATGATGCTAGCATCAAAGTGGGATTTTGCATTGTTTAGTTTTGTTTTCACATGGAGTAATGCCAGAATTAAAGACTTCATCACTTTATATGTTTACAATATGTTTCTCTGATGCATATCTCTGATTGTACTTCTTCATGTGTTATGGAGGCACTTTGATGGTGCAGATTTTGTTTTCAGAAGAAAAACTGACTCAAATTCTGTTTTCCACTTTTCCTCCAGCGCGGTATAGGAGACAGATGGATTTTCATGTGAGTCGGATGCAAGCAGTTGCCTTGACAGTTAAACCTCTGTTTGTCAGTGCTCAATAAAGCATCCCTTAGAAAATTAACGATCTGTGAAAAAAATATGTACATGATTTTTTTTCTTGCTGTCCTTTCAGTGACAGACTCAATGTATGAGTCCTTTATTACTGCATTATGACTAAAAAATCATGTTACACAACAGATGCATTACGTCACTAAGGGACTGTTCGTTATTTATTGAAGAGGCCACCGGAGGAAAATAGGGGAGGGTCATGTCTTTCTATTCTTTGTTGAGGGGAGGGTCACCCAATTTTTTTTTGTCTAGGAGGGGTCACCCAACTTTTGTATTCATGAAAACAGCAAAAAATCAAAGTGGCTTGTTTGATTGTTGATTTCTGTCGCTATATAACATTCTCTTTCGTTCCATAGCTGCATGTCAACATTGAACATTTCCCGGCTTTCTCACCAAAAATACGGGAAAATGTCAACATTCATCCCCATTAACGTTGGAAGGGTTTATTCACACCTAACAGCCTATATTCATTTGGTCAAATACAGCCCTAAAAAGGCTAAATTTACCTTTGGTTTACTTTTAGTTTACCGTGTAGCCTAACTTTGAACAGTGTGGATGCTTAACAGAGTAAAGCATACTTGCAGTCTGTTATTGTTCCAGTACCGAAAAACAAAAGTCCATCATGTCTGAATACTGGGCGGTAGTCATTCAGACATGATGGACTTTTGTTTTTCGGTACTGGAACAATAACAGACAAGTTCCTACTTGCCTCAAGCAGTCTGTTATTGTTCCAGTACCGAAAAACAAAAGTCCATCATGTCTGAATGACTACCGCCCAGTATCCCTGACATCTACAGTGATGAAGTGTTTTGAGAAGCTTGTGAAAAACATTATCTGCTCATCCCTCCCTGCCTCCTTCGACCCCCTCCAATTTGCTTACAGAGCCAACAGGTCTACAGAGGATGCCATCTCAAACCTCATGCACACTACCTTAACTCACCTGGAGGAGGGGAATGGGAATTATGTGAGGATGCTGTTCATTGACTTTAGTTCAGCATTCAACACGATAGTACCTCTCACCTTGGTCACAAAGATGAAGGCCTTACATTACATTACATTACATTACATTTGGCTGACGCTTTTTAACCAAAGCGACTAACAACATGGTAAACAGTAAGTTTTTAGAACAATTCTCACAATTTTAGGACAGTTTAAAAAAAAAAACATTAGAGTACAGTAAGAATAAGTGCGTCGGTGAGTGCTGTTTTTAACAGTTACTTGTCAGTTTAAAACGGCTGGTGAGTGCTAGGATCAGTAAGACTTGTTGTAAGTGTTGCTATGAGAGTAGATGTTCTCTAAAGAGCTGGGTCTTCAGGAGTTTTTTGAAAGTGGAAAAGGATGTCCCTGCCCTTGTAGGAACTGGCAGTGTGTTCCACCAACGAGGAACAACAGATGAGAAAAGTTTGGATTGGCTTGAGCGTACCGGTGGTAGAGCTAGACGTCGTTCGTCAGAGGAGCGCAGCGGTCTGGAGGTAGTGTAAGTCTGTATGAGGGCATTCAAGTAGGTGGGAGCAGAACCGGAGACTACTTTGTAGGCAAGCGTTAGAGACTTGAATTTGATGCGGGCCGCCATAGGTAGCCAGTGTAGCTGGATGAGCAGCGGGGTAACATGTGCCCTTTTGGGTTGGTTGTAGACCAGGCGCGCCGCCGCGTTCTGGATCATCTGAAGTGGTTTCACTGCGCAGGCTGGGAGACCTGTCAGGAGGGCATTGCAGTAGTCGAGTCGTGAGATGACTATTGCCTGAACCAGAAGTTGGGTAGCATCTTGAGTCAAGTAAGTCCTGATTTTCCGTATGTTGTAGAGTGCAAAACGGCATGACCGGGCGACTGAGGCAACATGATCTGAGAAGTTTAGTTGGTTGTCAAGAACAACTCCTAGATTAGGGCCTTAGGACTGAACACCACCCTGTGTCACTGAATATTTGACTTTCTCACCAACACACTGCCCCCCCCCCCCCAATACACAGCACATTGTCTCATGAGGAAGCTACTCCAACACACATATTGCACACTGCCCTCTCCCCACATACACAGCACACTATCACATCTCCCTTGTCATCCCCCCAACACACACACCAAGACCCCTGGCAGTTGGGTTAGCCCCTTGAGCCGTGGATCTGCCCAAGATTTCTTCCTTAGTAAGGGAGTTTTTCCTTGTCCCTGTTGCTCTTGGGTGCTCCTTGTTGGTGCCCCCCCCCCCAATCCCAATCCTCCTCCACCTTTCTTAAGCAGCCCTTGCCACTTAATCTACTAAACCCCTCTTCTACTGCACTTTTTACCCCGCCCCCATAAATGCACAAATAGGCTGACACCAGACATAATGTCACTGCATTTCTTACATCCAGTAACTATATGCATGTGACAATAAACTTTCTTTCTATCTTTGTATCCACACATCCAGCTCCAACATTTTGACAAGCATTTCTACCAATTGACCTTGTTCCTGCCCATCTCTAGCTTTGCTGTCTCCATCCTTTCTGTTTTTGTTGTTTGCAAAAAAAATATATAGTATTTATTGGTAACCAGCAACAAGTGCAATTTGTTAATCGCTGTCATTCTCTCTCCTGCGCAAACAAAAATGTGTTACGTTCCAATTAGCAGTGCATAATATGAACAAATACATTTGGTTATTTCATATAAATAGCCAGTTTATGGTCTACAGTGTAGAGTTAGTAAGTTATAGTAGGCCAACTTGGAGTAAATATACAAACAGGGGAATTTCACACCATACTTGTAGCTGAGTAGCCTGATGGTATACAGGCAGGTGCGCACGTAGACATATGGCCGAACACTACAAGCGTCAATGAATCGTGCTCTCACGACAACCACGCTGTTAACTTAAATAGGTTAACATCACTCTAAGTTCGCATTCAAGCAAGCAAAACGATGATTTGAAGACATCTGTTTCACTGGAAGGGCAAGGGGGTAACAACAGGACAACACAGAGACAGGCCAGATGGCAGGACTAATGTTATGAGAGTATATGGGATATTCTACGGGAAAATATTAAAATGGCAAGACAGCGGGGGAAAAGTTAAAATATGTGATAAACCCGGAAAAAGTTGGCATGTTAGGAATGTTTCGGTCCCTGTGATTATTTGTGAAATTCTGCAAATTGTGAGTTTTGGATAATGTTCAGCTTCGGCAGCTTTACAATGACTGAGGAAGCCTAGAGACGATTCGATAGCAACCAGTTTGTTATTACCCAATGTGCTTTGTTGAAAGGTCTCAATGTATTATTGTTTTATTTCATGTGAATACTATTTACTAGAGGAGTAACTTATTTCAAGTAGGCTAATGCAGTTATGCCGGAAGTGTGCATTTAGTGTCCATGCTTATTGTGTTTCCACAACAATGTTAGTGAGTAAATCTACTGAAATGGCCACCATCTTGGTGGAGTGTGATGTGTAAGATCAGAAAGCAGAGGTTGATTTAAAGGGACACCAGGCAACGTTTTTGTGTTAATTACTCATCTTCGTAAGCTGGTATATGATTAAATGACTCATTACAGGGTGAATGAAGACTCTCTCGCCCGCCCCTACTGCCTGTAGGAAGAATATCCCGCTTGCAAGTTCAGTGTATCGGACCCGCCGACCGAAGCAGGATCAGTTTACATCCTGCATCCACAGCACAGATGCAGGCTAACGAAACGGAAGATGCAAAGAAAAGGAAAAGAGCTTCAGACCGAGCGAGGGGGAGTTTCGTAGAGAAAAAGCATCAGGTTTGCCTGGTGTCCCTTTAAGAACGTTAGCCTATGTCAGCGTGTATTCATAGCGCAAAGGAGCGCGGGCGGAAGACATTGATGATCGGCTGGGGAGGGTCATGTCTTTTTTGGAAATTCTGTTGGAGGGTCATATTGCAGGCAAGGAAGTGTCATGCAACTTTTGACTGAAGCACTGAAAATCCCTCGGGTGGTCCCTTTTAGAAATAATGAACAGTCCCTCAGTGGCATTTTTCATGACACCTGACTTATAATTCTCCGCTATTGTATATAAAAAACACTTTGTCTATCTAGTACTGCTAGTGGCCATGTATTAACATAGAGTCTAGAATTCGTCCCTTCCGCATACAAAACTACATCACAGACTGACCATTCTTCTAGCCTTCAGCTAAGACATTTGTTTTGGCAGCCGGTTGAAGAGACATGCAGCGTACAAGCACATACATCTACTTAGTGTAGTAGCTCTGCCATAAACAGGAGGAGCAGTTACAGTATGCTGAGTGCTGTTTCTGCCAAGCCCGCGGAGCCATCACTCCTCTGGGTACGTAATTACGGACACAAATCATGCAGGGATAATGCATTCCATTTTCGATTAGCATATAATTGACGATAATGTCAAATCCAGCCTAGGATGCAGGCCCTATCGTACAAGATGTCTGCATTTGGAGCAGATGAGTCAAACGGAGCAGGGGCATAAATCACCGGGAATCTCATTTCAGGCAGGTCCATTTGACTGGATCACCTTATATACCACATTAATTACCATCGATTTGCCTCCCACCATGCCATCCCTGAAAGGGGGTTTGAAATGGAGGCATGTTTTTAAGCATGAGGGATTCCTTTTAATCCAAGTTAAAACAGGTAATTGAAAGGTTGTCCCATGACTGATACAATGTAGATTATGGTACAAACTGAAAGACATGCAGGACCACTTTTTCACCTTAATTTCTTCCTATATATGTTGAACACCTGATTATCCATCCACTCATGGTCCAAGAATAATTAACTGTGACACTACTGTTCCTGTTTTTTTTTTGTGCTTTTTTTAAACAATTTTTGATGACTCACTTTTTGATTAAAACTCTTACAGTTTCTGTACAAGTGTCTTCTTAATAACATGCACCCTTCTATTTAAAAAGGTAGCTTCAATGACTGTTGTAAAGCCCTACGAGGATTGTGATAAATTTCAGATCGGAGTTCAGATAAGGTGAATTTGGAATTAAAATGAGGGGATTAAATTTAACGGGCCCCATATGTACGTGTCTCTATTATAAGGTGTATGACTCCATATATCCTTTAATATGTCCGAGTGGGGCTATAACATGCACTGTATTAATATTGATTAATAAGGTCATAAAAAAGACTAAATCCATTTTCCTACCGAGACGGATATAAAAATGATCTGATTTGTGGGACTCATGTGAAATTGAATGTAACACTTTTGGGATGAGATGATGAGAGAGAGTCATGGTGTTGATGACTGCATCTGCTGGACATGAGAGTAGGAAGTTAGCTACTGTAGTACAAAGTCACTTCCTCCTAGCCGAGTGGGGGCAATTTAGTGTGTGGCTTCTTCTAAGGCGAAGGCGGCCGTGACCTTGTTGTGTCAGCCTCCTTCATCCCAGGGACCCATTCAGCTTGATGTGAGATAACCTTAGCGTCAATATTCCTCTCCTCCCCTGTCTTCCAGTCAACCGCATCATGCATGGCAATTTAATGCTGGGCTGACAAAGAGCAAAGACATCATTTTTTAGACTTTTTTTCCCCTCCTGTCGCTTCAGAGCAGCCTGTATGGATAAAAATGTTCCGTCATGCTTCCAGTGTTGGGTTTATAACCCTAGGATAATCTTTATTTTATGACCATTTTACAGTGAACTCCAAGTCATTTATAACATTACATTCCATAAATGAAACCATTTCCACACGAGGATATGGTCTGATTTGGGCATCTGGAACATTAAACTGGAAATGTACTTCCTTTCCCTTTGTCAGTAAAGTGACACACATTAGCTTTACTGCATCAGATGTACATTACTGGGCAATAACATACTGATTAATGTCCAGAAAAGTGTTATTAAATGGTGACAATCAATGGAAAATTTGGCTCCTTAGTACACTGCTCCCATTGTGCCGACAGGTGTCTCAGAGAAATTACCTTGGTCTAAAGTCTATTGAGTTGCTGCACTATAAATACATTCAGAAAGGACTCTTGTTTGGGATGTTGTTATATATGTGTCTATGTTTGTTGAGGTCTTAAATGTATCTGTGGTTTTATTAAAGTGGAGATGAAGCAATGGCATTGTTGTTTTTTATCCTGGGTGAGATACAGTATGGTTTTACAATCACACAAGAAATTCAAGTGGTTTTGTTGTTAAACAAGGTAGTATTTCAGATTTCCGCCATCAGGGCACATCCTTCTTTGATCAAGGCATATGGTGGTGTCACCATGGTTCAACTTCTGTGGAATTATATATTTATCGCAGTGGACATGGATTTATCATGCAAGATGACTTCACGAAGGCGGAATCGTTTAATCATTTGATACAGGCGGTGTTTTACTCCTCCATGTTCCTAAGGGGTTGACAGACACAAAGTGCGTCCGAATTCACACCCATTTTCTCTGTTGCGTTGCTTATGCAGTACTCATCACACAGATATCACATGCATATCTAGTGAAACTAGACGGCCTAACCTTAACGGGTCGCAAGAAAAATTAAATAACAAAATGATTCATACCCCTGGCAAATTTTGATGTAATGTTGATTTTCTCTTGACCAATGTTTGTTCTGACTGAAAATGACGCTGCCACATGCCAAAAGGTTGTAAGACAATGTGGTAGAAACATGGAACCAAATAATCGTTTTTATCCTTTTTTAACATTTTTATGAAAAATGGCATGTCCAAAATTGTTCATACCCTTTTTAAATAATCAATGGAAACATCTTTATTTGTCTTCAAAAAAGTAACTAAGGTAACTAACTCAACATAAAGGCATACTAATTTTCTTTTATGAATTGTTTTTTGTTGTGGTATATCGAAATAATTTGTTAATGCTATGAATATGTATTTATCTCACTGTTGCATTTCCACCTTAAGGGGGGATTCAATGAAAATGAAAATTGATAATGAAATTTTGAAAAATACCTGACATAATCCCCAGCTGCCAGCCTTACATGTACAGTACTGTGCTCTCATTGTTTTAAGTGGCTTCCTAATGCCAACCTTGCCATTGTAGAAAATATCCAGTCATTTGCTGTCTAACGTATCATTCCACAAAAAGAGACATTTCCTCCACAGACTGCCACCGTGACTACAGTCTGTAAAATGAGGAAATGTTCCACATAGCATGGTCTGTACTCTATACAGTTCAGTTTCAAGACTTCACAGACACAACCGCAATCACTAACTGCCTTAAAGGAACACGCCACCCAATGTCAGTAGTAATATATGTTCTTACCTTAACTTTCACGAGTTGAGTCATACCTCTCCCATGTCGGTACGTGCACTCAAACGCTCTGGTGCGCGGCGCGAATGTGTTAGCATGTTACTATGCTAGCGGGCTCAGACGTTGCGCTGATGGGCTATTATTTCAACCATAACTGCATAGCAAAACTTATCATCCATCAGCGTGTTCCTTTAAGTAACAATCCTGTCTATGTTTGGTATTAGGGCTGGGTGATATGGACCAAAACTGATATCCCAATATTTTGGGGCTGATTGGCGATATACGATATATATCGATATTTTAAACAGAAAGAGCTAAGTGTTTCGTATTCACTCAACATGACAATTATGACAACACAACCAGCTTTAATTAGAATGATTTCAGACTGCTCTAACACAGCTGTGCAAAAAAGTGTAAACAATAACATAGGCCTACCAATACCAATAGGCATAGTAGGCTACAGCTGCTCTGATAAAGCTGTGCAAATAACAAAAGACCAATAAGTCAACCCTGACTGACAACACAGGCCTACATTGTACTACAGAAAAAAACCTGTAGTTTTGTCACACAATGCAGTTTTTTTACCGTAAGGGTTTGATAGGGCCTACATGACAAGCAAATGTAGCCTATAATGGCCTAGACATGTGTGACTTGCTATCGATAACAATTAAATAGTTTTAAACAATTAGGCTACTTAAACAATGTTACTGAGTCACTCACCAAGAGTGTGATAGACGCTACCGTCATTTTGTTTGCATTCATTAGGCCTACCATTTTTGCATGTTCCAGTTCGTAAGAAAAAATCCCTATGCACGATTGAATGGGGTTTCGGGAATCATAAAAAAAATGATGCCCCTGACTGCTCGCGAGTCCCCGCGTGTATCCTCTTAATAAAATCAGCGTGTAGGTTATCTCCCTGAGGACTTTAGATCTGCTATATCGCTAAACGCAAGCACATAAGTGTATTTAAATTCGCTAGGCTATGTACCAAAAATGACATTTACCGTGAGTTGAAGAGCTGTAAACAGTGTTGTAACTTAAATCTGTATAAAACCGCTTGGAGCTCCAGTGTTCCGGTAATTTTGATTTCACAACGAGAATTTCTCACACTATACTGACTTTGCACTCATTCACTCCTCAGCACTCATGACCCCCCCCCCCCCCCCCCCCACACACACACACACCTACACCTACATGACTTTTAGCACTTTTACATCCCTCTCCCTATGCTACAGACCTTTTATTTATTTTCTTATTTCACCACACGTCAAAACACACACACACACACACACACACACACATATCTGACTTTCTCCAACTTTTGCACATCTCCATAGAACTTTTTATTTATTATTTTTGATTTCTCCTCCATCTATCTACCCATGTCCTTGATTGCCTAGCCTTTCTGCCCCCCCACACTTACATCATCACTGTCATCACCTCACATACATACAGCACACTGCTTGCTAATAAATAGGCATCAGCACCAACCTCTGATCACGATAAACAAAATATGACTCAGTGTCCATCATGTTTGAAAGTTTGTAGTGCTGCGAGGGAGAACGTGCACACGCAAGGGGCGCAGTTGAGCAGAGCTGCGGCTGTCTGAATGGTCTGAACACAGAAGAGCAAGTGGCTTTGATAAAATGGCCCATTATTTGACATAATACCGGTATTATGATATTGTCTCAACTACATATCGTTTTCAAAAATATATCGGTCGTAGTCGTAATACCGATATATCGCCCAGCCCTATTTGGTATTAATGTATGTGTTGTCTGGGCCGTGATCTGTCCACTCTAGAGTACCAACCAAAATAAATTCCACAGCATGGTGTCAACAGCTCTTTTGTACAAGACAGAGGCCGATGCGAAAAGTGCTTGAATGAGTGATGCATAGTCCATCGATCAGAAAAAAAGGCATAAAACATTTAATGGAAAGTATGGTTTTGTAGTGTATAGTGTTTATCTTGTTCATCTTGCCTCTGAGACACATTATAAACCACATTACCCTGCAGGCAACTGAGCATGTTGAGGATATGCTTTTTGCCACATCTGTGTTAGACATTTCCAGAGAGTGCTGAAATATTGATTGCATCATTGAAATATCCAGATCACCTTACATGTGGGTGCATTGCCAGAAGTGGTAAGCAATAGCTCCATATGGTTGCATTTAAAGACAGTTATACTGTAGCTTTGTAAGAAAATACTATAATGAATACATATTAACCAACAGGGTTGGGTCAGATTACTTTAAAATGTAATCCATTACTGACTACAAATTACATGGCAATTTTTGTAATCAGTAACGTAATCATTTGGATTACCAAAAACATGTAACGTAATCTGATTACTTTAGGATTACTTTTAGATTACTTAAAAAAATATGCCCCTTAAGTAAAAGACACCACCACCGAATTGATGAAAGAATTCTCATTCTATTTTTCTCTTTATTATTTCATTACATCTAATCTCTTAAATCACTCTGAGTAGCAGTCCTGTGTGAATTAACTGATTTTTTCCTCCAAAAATCTCAATGTAGCCCCTTGTTTTAGTGTTACCATTAACTTTGAGGTCACCAGGTCCCATTGTCTGAAAAACACCCAAAACTAATACATTTCTATAGCTTTTCTCCACTTTGGGGATGGTGTTTTGGTGGTTGAAATTTTCACCCCATCCCAAGAAATGGTTAACAGAGAACAATATCAACATTTTAGAGTGGACCTCAATCCGTCAAAATGAGCACAAGGCCAGAGCGATAGCAAATAATCGTTCCTGCCTCAAAATCCGGATTGCTGCTAAAAAGGTGCGGTCTAGAATTGTGGAGACATGAAAAGACTTGGTAGGTATTATATGACCCATTTTGAGAGCTGTGGTGGTAAATAAAGATGTTTCCAGTGATTGTTTAAAAAGCGTATGAATAATTTTGAAAACACATTTTTTCATAAAAATGTTAAAAAAGATAAAAACACTTCCATGTTTCTACCACAATGTCTTGCATCCTTTTGGCATGTGCAAGAGTCATTTTCAGTCAGAACAAACATATTGGTCAAGAGAAAATCAACATTAAATCAATATTTGCCAGGGGTATGAATAATTTTGTTAACTGCATCTTAGAACAGTCTAAAAAGTGAACATACTAATGAACTGCTTGTCAAATTAAAAGATAGCTAGGCTATCACACAAAAGTTGCATTGTTTGCATGATAAAATGTAATCAGGTAATCCCCAACAATGTAACTGTAATCTGATTACACAATTTTTTTATTGTAATCTGGGCTGATTATAGTTACTTGATTTTTGTAATCTGATTACATAATCCAGATTACATGTAATCCGTTACTACCCAACCCTGGTAACCAATGACTGATTCTTGAATGGAGATGGTTTCAATCTCCCTCTATGCACACAATTACCACCAGTATAATCTGATCTAATCTCAATGTATCATCAAAAGATTCTGGATCTGAATTCATCTCTGCTCTGAATGATATTTTGACTCACATTGACCTTGTCTGACTGACTATGGTAGTTGATTGCGAAGAGTGCGCGTTGGTGTTGTAATTGTGCATTTTCCTTTTTGTTTTCACTGAAGCAGCCAAACCGTAGCAGCACAAAACCGGATAGAAATGACAGGACATTTGATTCATGCCGACTACCTTTCATTTAATGTATTTTTCCCCTTTTAAAAAAGTTCTTCTTTGCTTTTCTATTGCACAGAGGTTTTCAGTCACTATACATTCCTCTCACCATAACTTTAGAGCCCTGAGCACATCTGACAAGACAGGGAATCTGTCAATTTGCTCAATTAATTATACACTCCAATGGCCCTTTTCAAGACTTGGTCTCTCTCTCTCTCTCTCTCTCTCAGTGTTAAAGTGTCCGCTGTCCAGCTTTCCTCTGGCTGTAACTGTTGCAGCAATTTGATATATACACCCAGCAGAAATGAAGTGTTTGATGGGGGTATTATTGGATCTGTCAGTCCGGATCCACTGAGCTTCCTAATGGAAAATGGCACAGTGACAGGCAGGTTCCATATGTGACTGTGCACCCCGAGTGAACTTCAGGAGCTTGGTGAAGTGAACCAAAACTGATAAGGGGAGGGGAAAAAACAAGTGCTGAGAGGAAGACAAACAGCCTCTCCAAAGCATGCTCTGGGCTGGTATCTTATCTGCCTTTGTTTTGCGTGTGTTTTTTCTCCCCTCTTGATTATGTAAACAGATAAGATGCTGCTAAATGAGGTGGCAGCAAAGGCGAAGACAGGACACAGGATGACTGGTAGTGCTGATGAAATTTCCTAGAATCCTGATGTCATTTCTGCAAGTCGTCACTCGGGGTTTACGCCAAACTGTGTCCACAATCTCCTCAGACATACTCCTGCACACACATATACGAACGTGAGATTGACAGTCGTGCTGAATGTTTCTGCTCACTAGGAATTGCTGTTGTGATTGAGTTGAGTCTGCCCAGTCGGCCTGGTCAGTTAGCCCTTCCTGGCTAAGACGGCCGGACCTCAGCACGCATAGCAGACTCTGTAGGCTGTCCCAGCCCTCAGACAAGCTCCCGTCCCAGTGATTTATTGAGGGACATGGTGGAGCTCAACAGGTTGTAAAATCCATGTTGTTTCCTCCCATATCAGTAGCATCTGCTTAGCTGGCACATCGATTGCCAGCACCTAAGAATTGTTTAAGCTATTGAGCTTACGCCAAAAGCCATTGTTCTCTCAAGGAGGCAGCCTGATCTGAAAAGACACAGACTATTTTTACTGAGGAGACTCTGGAGAGAATACTGGTTCATTTATAAAGAGAAGGAACGTAATGAGGGCTAGCACACTTTACCTTCCTTTCTCAAGGCTTTACAGTAATTACAGGTGCAAGGCCACATCATCCTCAGTCATCATTACTGTCAACCTCAGTGTGTGAATTTTCCTATCACCTTTCCCTATACAGAGAGACTAGAGACAATTGTGATAAACATAATTAGGGAATTTGTTCATTGTATGGAGAAGTCTGTATGTCTATATTGGTATGTGGAAACAAAACATTACTCTTTTTTTCATAAAGGGTAAGATATAGCCTACTGCCTAGCATGCCTTTAGTTTAGAGCACTTCCCAAAGTCTCCAAAACAGCCCTTTGGTTTTGTGTTGCTCTAACTGGTTTCCATGGATACTAAATATAAAACACTATAATAAAGACATTTTTTGTCCCCGTCATCATCACATTGCCTCCTCCCAAAGTCCCAAAGCTCTGTTGAGCTCCACACTTAACTGGCAGTAGAATATTCTGTTTAGAGAGTCGGCAAAGGTTTTACTTAGATGTAAGATATGCAAACAAGCCTTAAGATAAATAGTGGTTATGGAGCTCATGCAACCTTTTTGATTGAGGATGCAAAGGAGAACCTCTGAATCATATTAAGGTTTGCCTTCCCGATCTATTTTCAGTTGTATATACTGTAGCTGTAGTTCCACACAAGCTGTTCCACTATATTAACAAAACGCAAGTAGGGAAGTTTATTTGACTAATTTGTCCAAAAGACTGTTAAAGTTTTGTTTTCCCTACTTCCTTTAGGATCTGTTTGCACATTGAGACAGATTAAACACTAGCCTCTGCTCATAGATTATGAGCGTCACTCACACACACTGTTACTTGTGGCTGGATAAAATGTGCTCCAAAAGGACAATCTGTAATTCAATTTGGGCCTTTGTGAAGTCACCCACTGTCGGGAGCATGGAAATATTTACTGTAGGGATGTTGTTGACAGTGATCGGATAGTAAATTATGGGTAACTGAATGCAAGACTCCTCTTGTTAAAAGTGAGCCCCAAAGGGATTATGTGGTGGTTAAGCAAAGCAAAGCAAGGATCCGCATACAATTGGGCTTTCCTCTCTGTTGTAATGCACTTCACAGTTCCCATGGACTTGTGTACCAGTGTAGAGTGTAGTCCAATGTCGTCCAGAGTAGACAGTCTCAGTGTAGGAGATGTTAAGCGTTTGGCAACTACTAGTCCCCTGTTAGCTTGGTTGGCTGGAAAATTAACTGTGGGAATCATTCATCCCCTCGTTGTTAATATTGGAAGATTTGCTCACAGTCCCTTGAGTGATAAATAATCCCCACTTCAACATGTCCACTTCAACTCCCCACTAACTGGCAAATACAAAAGGTTGCTGTTATTTTTGTTTTTGTTGTTGGAATTTGTGGAACAGTGCTGAACACTGTTTCACTTAATTCAAATGGAAATAGTCTTGTTTTGTCCTGCTAATTGGTTGGGCCAGCTTTGTCCCCTTTTTTGCAGTAGCCATATATGAGAAACTAGATATACCACAACGCGGTACAAAATATGACAGCCGCTCAGTCCTGCACATTCTCTCGCAAAAATAAATCACGCTTGTCAATTTGTCTTCACCCCCTACTCTTGCAACTTTTCTGTATGTAAATGAATGTGTGCATGTGTGTGTTTGCTTTTGTGTATATGTGTGCTTCTCTCTCTCTCTCTCTCTGTGTGTGTGTGTTCTCTTGTGAGTGTGTGTGTGGGGGTAATGATGTGTGTGTGTGTGTGTGTGTCTGCTTGCCTGCATGTGTGTGTGTGTTTTATGTGTCTGTGTGTGTGTGTGTGTGTTTGTCCGCTTGTGAGTGGGTGTATGGGGGTAATGGGGTGTGTGTGTGTGTGTGTGTGTGTGTGTGTGTGTGTGTGTGTGTGCGTGTGCCTGCTTGCCTTCATGTGTGTTTTTATGTGTGTGTGTGCATGTGTGTGTGTGTGCGTGTGGGTGTGTTTGTGCATGCATGTGGGTGTGTTTGTGCATGCGTGTGTGCGTGTGCATGTTTGTGTTTATGTGTGTGTGTGTGCGTGCGTGTAAATTTGCTTGCGTGCCTGTGTGTGTGCATGTGCATGCATGTGTACGTATGCCTACATGTGCATGTATGTGTGTCTATATTTGTGTGTGTGTGTGTGTATGTGTGCATGCGTGCCTGTGTGTCAGTGTGTGCATACCTGTCAGTGTGTGTGTGTGTGTGTGTGTCTGTCTGTGCTTATGTGTGTGTTTATGTGTGTGGTGTGCATGCGTGTGTGTTTACACAAGCTTAGCTTACACAAGCTCAGCAGTATTCTTTGGTTACCAAATCAAAAGTTTTGGATTAATAGTGCCTATATCTCGCAACGTTTCACAAAATATAAGGGCACAAACCCTGAACTGCCGTCTATGAGTTAGCTGCCACATCTTGGTGGGTTTTTTTTTTTCGCGAGCAACCCGGGGGATTTTAGCTCAATTGTCAACACGCTCGACTTCCGCTCCGAGGTGCAGCTGTTTGCAGGTTCGAATCCGCCTGTGTGCTGAGTCTGGTCTTCGTGCGTTTGGTTGAATTGCATGGCTCGGCCCTGCACACAGCCGGATTCGAACCTGCGAACAGCTGCACCTCGGAGCGGAAGTCGAGCGTAGTATACTACTTAAACGGCACCGACAATCAAAAAATCCAGTGGAAACTAGATGGCAGAAGTGTGTAGGCCAATCTGCCCACCAGCTTTTTCTACTTTGTCACCTACAGAGTTTGACAGGTACGATCTTTCAAAACGCCGTGTTATTTCCCATAGACATTTGACGACCGAAGGTTGGATGGATACGGAAGGTACGGAGGCGGGACTTATTCTGGAGAGGTCTATTGTTTTAATGTGTGATCCCACCCAGACACAACACCAATATCTTTCGACTAACAGCAACTGAGTATGTGTGTGTGTGTGTGTGTGTGTGTGTGTGTGTGGCACATGATTCTGAGTGACACACATTGCTGGTCCGCCAGTGATAGATGCAATGAAATAGGTATAACACATTGCCAGCGGCATTATTGTGAAATGAACCTCAGGGGATGGACAACTGATTTTGTGTGGGTCTTCTAACATTTTGAAGGATTTTATTATGAAACAGTGATCAGTCAGCTGCACATTGTACATTCCAATGCTCCCCTACCTCCCAAAGTAACCATTTAAAAGGTGAACATACATTTGACATGTTATAGTGTCTGTGTACAGTAATATACAGTTGTTGACTTTGTCTTTGGATGATGCAAAGGTCATTGGTCTATTACTCATAAGAAAGACAAACAACTTTCTTGACCAATCAGAAGAATTGTCTGCAGAGCCATGTAATAAGTAAGGGATAATGTATTGTCCGCCGGTAATTATCAGAAAATAAGTCCCGACAGGGAGAACAGAACCCCGATGCGCAGCTTTAACATAGGCCCGAACGTTGGGAAGGCCCATTCATGTGAATGGAACTTTCTGCAGCACTCTGAAGAGCCGTGTAATAAACAGTGTTATAACATGTTTATATAGCTTTCTCATAAAGACCATTCAGTGGGATGACCTTATAGAGACAATAACACAAACAGCTAACACCACAGAAGGTTCTGTTAGCTTAAAGCTTTCTAGATATACCTAAACTGATGTATTTCTGTTTAGTCATGACAGCAGAGAGGGCTCACACTCCGTAAAGCTGGGGAAACTGTGATGGGTGTCATTATTTCTGGTGATGCATTCAACAGTCATGCTTCTTATTGGCCCAGATTCAAGATATCAGTCTCCTTTGCCAAGATTTAATGGAATTTCGTCTGCCATCCAGAAACCCAGATGGATTTGCTCATTTCATTAGTGTCGGACTACTTCGTGGACCACCTTGAGCAACCCCCACTGACATGAAAGATAGGGAGTGCGGAGAATAACAGTTGTTTGGCTAAAATAAAATGTTGGCACACCATCATAAGAATATTCATGCATTAACATACCATAAATGCATCCAAATGAGTCATGGAAAATATTACCTGGTACAGACATGCAATTACCTGCATTTTTATTTATTTATTTATTTATTTATTTATGTATGTTGTTCTTGTTTTTTGTCACTGTTTAACTAAGAGTCTGTCTAAGATATGATGAAGAGGAGCACCACATTACCATTAACAGTAAAGAGCGATGGAACTTATTTGGTGCAATTCATCATTTTTGAACAAACTTTTTTTTTTCTGAGTGTCAGGCTCTTCTCACTGGAGGCAATTATGGTACCACACAATGGCTGTCTCTGAATGTTGTGCGTTCTTTTCAATGTTACCATACCAAACAATTCTGATTAGCAATTAAACAAAGGACTGAGTCTGCTACTGTCCCGAGTCTGCGTCCTGATACTGCTTATTTATCCTTGTTCAAAAACTATATTTCTAACTAAATGTTTAGTCACTACTGAAAATTAAAATTGAACTGTTGCAGAAAGCTGTTGTTCTGTTTTGATCTTGAATCTTGAATCATATCTTATTTGTTTGCATTTTTGTGAAACATAAGGTGGGGTTTTATGCCGGGCTGCTTTAATGTCGCCTCTAAATTCAAAGCTGTCCCATAAGCGAAGCCACAACTTGCCAAGTCTATTTTTGAAGCAGCTAACCTTTTCTGAAGCACACATCCTGTGCCAGTATTCTTTATGGTCACCTGTGTTCTCTCCATTATTCCTGTAGGGAGGCCAATACTGTGGAAGTTTGCTCTTCATCTCTTTATTGTGATAATACAGTTTTTCTCAGTCGCTTTGGTGCTTTTCTCAGATCAGAATGAAAATTCTCAACTATTAGTTCAACCTCCATAACATTTAGTCATTTGTGCACATCATAGTAGCAATTTCTCCTTTGAACAAATTGCTAATGCTTTTGAACAT
This sequence comes from Alosa sapidissima, assembly GCF_018492685.1. Taxonomy (NCBI): domain Eukaryota; kingdom Metazoa; phylum Chordata; class Actinopteri; order Clupeiformes; family Clupeidae; genus Alosa; species Alosa sapidissima. The sequence continues at coordinate 16,295,038 of NC_055960.1, forward strand.
GTATCAGTTGCTTTGTCATGTCAGTCAAAATGAACTATACTTATGGATGCTGAATAGTCGTTCCCAATAAAACTAATAGTCTTCATTTCATTCCTTGAGTCATTACATACAAAATTGGTGAACTAGTTATCAAGTTCTGTCACAATGCTGTAGAATTGCAAAGAGCATATACAATAAAATTGTGAAACGTACATATTCAGTGTCTTGTACTCACTTACTCCCCTAACTACAGTACATCGATTTGTAACTTTACTATAGTTTTCAAATGGCTGTATAAGTACTGTATAGTGCTGTCTTGGGCATTTTCAGGTAGCGTCACCGAGTTCTGACCTTTTTTTTGCATGGGAAAACACTGAGGGCCAGATGTACTAATGCGTTTGCGCCCACTTCAGGCGTATTTGTTTCGCAACGTGTGTGTAAAATCATTGCGAGGTATGTACAAACAGGCCGCAATGATGTAAAAGTGCAAACTGCCTGTCGCGGGAGCTGAACATGGCTAATTGCGTTTTTCTCAGATCAGAATGAAAATTCTCAACTATTAGTTCAACCTCCATAACATTTAGTCATTTGTGCACATCATAGTAGCAATTTCTCCTTTGAACAAATTGCTAATGCTTTTGAACATGTATCAGTTGCTTTGTCATGTCAGTCAAAATGAACTATACTTATGGATGCTGAATAGTCGTTCCCAATAAAACTAATAGTCTTCATTTCATTCCTTGAGTCATTACATACAAAATTGGTGAACTAGTTATCAAGTTCTGTCACAATGCTGTAGAATTGCAAAGAGCATATACAATAAAATTGTGAAACGTACATATTCAGTGTCTTGTACTCACTTACTCCCCTAACTACAGTACATCGATTTGTAACTTTACTATAGTTTTCAAATGGCTGTATAAGTACTGTATAGTGCTGTCTTGGGCATTTTCAGGTAGCGTCACCGAGTTCTGACCTTTTTTTTGCATGGGAAAACACTGAGGGCCAGATGTACTAATGCGTTTGCGCCCACTTCAGGCGTATTTGTTTCGCAACGTGTGTGTAAAATCATTGCGAGGTATGTACAAACAGGCCGCAATGATGTAAAAGTGCAAACTGCCTGTCGCGGGAGCTGAACATGGCTAATTGCGTTTTTCGTGCCATGCATATGCATTCATGGGAGGATCCAGGGGAAAGTGGGAGTTTAGCGTAAAAAGATGGGAGGGGAAGCGTAAAGAGCCCTTGATTATGTATTCCGTGGTATGTACAAAGGCTACTCCTGAAAGCGCACGTCTATTCTGCGCCTAAATACTTCCGCCTTGTAAAAGCAGGTGTTAATCCAAATTGCAGTTCAATGCGTCAATAAGAGAACCCTTCAAAGACAGCAGAATCGCTATTTAGAGCACCAGTTTTGTAAGTATTTGTACTATCAAAAGCAACCTTAACTTTCGTTGGCCTTTTGAAAGTCTTACTTTCACTTTCACGTCATTCACTTAAACTTTCCTACTTGCTAGATTTGACCAATTTTCCATAGCCTACGTGCACAAGTACTTTGAGTAAAACTACTGATCTTCATTATCTCCCTGCTTGTTGACATCTTATCATGTATGGTATAATTTCATGATCGCTAAACGTTTGATTCTTTTTAATGTTGTCATCAGTTAACTTCATTCAACTGCGCTTGTATAGGCTCTGCCATTCAGTTGCACGTTCGTAAATTGCGTTAATGGGCGGAGAAAGGCAGAGAAAGGCGCAGTTTACACTAGTTTGATAAATAAGACGGAAACTTGGGTCTGACAGCGTTCGCAATCTGCGGTTTGTCCATGACGCTGATAACGCTACGTTCGCAAATGTACGTACATCTGGCCCTGAGAGCGTAAACTGTCGTAAGGCAAACATGACAAAGCCATTTGACTTTCTTGTTCATAAACGATGGTGTCAAGACTTCTCATTTTGATGACACTGGCAGTTTCATTGATAGTACGCTGTCTTGTGTAATCCCACTGGAATTTCTTGTAAAAATTGATTTTTTTTGCATATTTTTGCTAGTAAAGAGTCTAAGGAACAAGATTTTTTTTGTCTTCAAATTTTCACGATCCATTTTCACACTTAGATGACATCATCATTTATATAATGCATAATTAAGACTGGGACTACTATCACTTGGGGGTCAAATGTAAGAAAACACTGGTTAAGAGGGTATTTTGCCTAATTTTTGGGTGCTGATTCTGAATAACATATTTACTTAGCTGATTTTTTAGTTTTAAACCTGCTAATTAGCATTTGCAGCCTAAAACTGGCGTCCATAGGCAGCATAGAACGGGTGAATAGGGTAAAAAATGTAACTCCTTGATAATCTTATGAAACTTTACTAGTTGATTAATATCTCATTAATTATCCACTAATTTGCATACATTTCAATTACAAAAAAAGAGACATCTGAATATTGGATAGTTAACACTGAGTCAGGTTCAGGTTTGTCTTTAGAACTTTTTCTGGATTCAGAGCCTTAAAAGAATGGCTTGTTCAAGCGCCAGTCCTAGGTTATGCCGATTTCAGTCGTCCCTTTATCTTAGAGACGGATGCAAGCCATGCAGGATTGGGGGCAGTTCTGTGACAGGAGAAGGATGGCTTACGGTGACCAATAGCCTTTGCTAGCCGGGGCTTGCGGCCAAGTGAGAGGAACATGTCATTATAGTGCCATGAAACTCAAACTCCTTGCAGTCAAGTGGGCAATCACGGAAAAAAATGCAAGTATCTCCTGGGCAACAAGTGTGACGGGTGGGAAAGGGATAAGCTGTTGATGCACCTGGCGTCATTGCGATCAGTTTAGGGAGTCACGTGACGTTTCAGCTCAGGTGACCGGATGTAATGCAGGTAGAATAGTAGGCCTACCTAGCAGTCACGTTTTCTTTTCAAACCAGATGGTGCGTCTAATGCAGTGGTGAGGGCACTGTTTGTTGCGTTTGAACTTTGCCGGCGGTGATCCAACACGAAGCGGATAGTGTTTCAGTCGTCCGGTGCCTGGTCGTCATCATCGGCTGTGGTACATGTAGGGGGCGTCGACATTCAGGAGCAAGTTGTAGCCACTGTTTTCCCCTTATGTAAAACATGACATGTCAGTGGGTTAAAGTTATGCTGTAGGTAGATGTAGCTTTTATACGTGTGTAAAACCACCTCCAAGTTTGTGTTTATTTATTCTCTTGCTGTGTAGGGCGAGGCCTGCTCTTTTCCTTTCATTCCTTTGTCAGCTGGGGCGGGGAGAACACAGAGGGTAGCATACTCTGCTCTGCCTCCAGCCTAGTCAGTGTTGCTGCAGTGAGGCCTGTACTTAGTCTGTGTGTGTAGTGACATTATTTGTTGTGTTGCAGTTTGTAGTGGATTGTTGCCTGTGCGGGGTATATTTGAACTAATTGTAGCACTCCTAGTAGTATATAGCTACCTTTGTGTAGTGATGCTAATTATATTCTTAGGGATAGTATGTAGCTAACTGCTGTGTGAATGTGGCTAGGCCAGTTACATCCTTGCTAGGGTAGGCTATGAAATTGTCCTCTGGATGATTCCATCCTCAGCTGGCACCTCTTTATCCCTCGCCCTTATTGAAGTGATTGTGCCCTCTTTTGGGGTGATTATATTTATTCTGTTTCTTTTCTTATTTGGTAGCAAGCATAGTAGCCTATCTGCAGTGTGTGCACATTGACATAACGCTATGTATATAAATATCTATATATTTCTGCTACAAACAAATCAGACATTAAAGTGCAGTATTTTTGTACACTGGCTACTCCCTCATTCATTCAATTGAATCCCGATAGTGGGGAACACTGGGATTCCATATTGATCTATTAACTTTGACCCCTAGTGGTGGTGCTAGTGTGGTTAGGTTACACAAGTTCACCGTGTACACTGACAACAATCCCCTCCAATACCTGCAGTCAGCGAAACTGGGCGCTCTGGAACAGTGCTGGGTTTCTCAGCTTGCCCTCTTCATTACAACATCAAATATAAGCCATTATCACGCTGATACGACGTACTTCCGCATTCATGATTTTTGTGCACTGCCACTTCCGGTGAATCATTCATCTCTCTGGCGTACCCGTGATGGATGAGCCCAAGTTTACTTATACTGCATCCCTGGTAAATTTACCTAAAATAACTTTTTATGACGTACCATCGACTAACTGAACAACACTGCATCACAGCCCGCTCCAAAGTGGACAAGGGATACAGTTTCTTTTTCGAGAACTTTATCTACGACTATGAAGGTGAGTGGCTAGCTAGCTAACATAACATTACATTAGCTAGGTAGGTTAGCTTATGCTAACGTCAGGTTGGCGTCAGCTCAGATGTTCGTATGGTTATAAGGTGTTTAACCTACGTTAAACCCAATTAAAGTAAGATTATTCAGCTTTAAACGAGGCTGAGTCAATGCACCCATTCCATTTATTTCTGATAGGAAGAACTTTAGCCTCTGTCAGTGTCCGCTAGCTAACGTCAGCATATGAGCCTTCTTTTGCTAGAATCAACAATCCACAGTATTTATGCATTAATTATAGTTTTGTCCACCAGTGTCCAACATCATTGACAGGGTGGTGGCTGTCAGGTCTAGGTGTATGTAGAGCCGGTTCAGGACTTGGTTGTTAGGAAACCAAAGCCATCCGCCAGGAGTGTATGCAAATCAACACTATCAAGCATACACAGGTAATGTTAATACTGTAACAATATCATACGTTTGGCTACCGTATGATATAGAACACTGCAGTGAGCAATTCTCCAGAAAGACTCTTGACATCAGAATTAAAAACCAAAACAAGCTGAAGAGATGTGTGGATAATTTAACACTTAATGTTGTTTAATTTTATGTTTTAGGATCCCTCCCTGACCCGCAAGTCTTGTCTCTTGGAAAAGGACTGAAAAGCCTCAGGCCGCAACCACTAATATCATTAGTGCTGCATGGCTTGTCTCAACTCACCATGGTCGACTCCAGGTTCGAACCTGTGCCGCGAGGTTCATGATGAAGTGATAAAAGACATGAAAAAGAAGTATCTACAGCAGAAAGTGAAATGAACTGAATGAATAAAGGATTTTATTAATTCCCTTTTCTGAGTACATTACTTACTACAGTATTACATATTTACATTATTACATATTTATTTACATATTTGCATTATTTACATTATTTTGAATACCTTCAGGACAGACTGACTAGAATTTATTATAGATGAATTACTTTTAATTCAATTATGTACATCTATACAATGTTTTCAGTATATAGTTAAATGCATGGGATCGGGGGAAACACTACAGGGATGTAGCCTTTTAAATCAAGTGGTCCCTGGAAGTTGGTCATCACACAACAGACGGTCCACAGCTGGTTGACTGTCCCAGACAAGGTTAGAGGGAGAGTGTGTTCCCAGATGCGGTATTCCTTGACTCTGCGTATTGCTGTGAATCTTGTGTAAAAAACACAAAATCTGTGAAAATGCACCCAACCCACTTTCAGCTGTGACAGCTCTTATCAGCTCCTTGACTTGATCTTCCAATTGCTGTATGCGTGCAACAGCAGCATCCAGTGCACCTGTATGAGATGAGAGAAAAATGAAAACATTTAACCCAGATTGTTTGTGACTTGCATATTGGAAGTAGTTTGGACCTCTAAAGCTACTGTACATGAAATAGCTTTTTATAGCTCAATATTCACCTTTACGTTTAATCAAGTAAGATATAAAATGCAACGTTTGTACTTGGGATGAAGCTTTTAAAATTGTAGTATTGGTCAAATGCTGGGACATCAATAACACTAAACATTTTGTGCCAGTGTTCTGAAAAGCTGACCTACCCTCGGTATGACGTACTAATAACCCGTTCTGTGCTTAAACCATAGGTAGCACATCCTGATAGACATTTCTTACCTGTCAGGGTGTGCTATCTATGGTTTAAGCTAAATATAATGAGCAGTAGGGCATTCTGATAGACATTTTTCTACCTAACAGCAGTGGTGGAGGAAGTACTGAAACTCAGTACTTAAGTAAAAGTATAAATAAGCAGAGAAATATTTACTCTAGTAAAAACATGAGTCTGAAAATGAACGGGGTAGACAAGGGAAACGTCTGGTGGATCGTAATGCCAGTTCTGCTGGTCCAGATTGAACAATAAATGTTGTTGAGAAAGGTACGTAAAGGAACGATGGTGTTGTAGAAAAGTAGTAGAGTAAAAGTACAGATAATTGCTGCAAAATGTAACAAAGTAAAAAAGTCAAACGTATGCACTATAGATTCTACTTAAGTAAAGTACAAATACGTGGAACATTTACTTAAGTAAGCTTAACGTTACACAGTAACTAAGTATACTTCGTTACATTCCACCACTGCCTAACAGGATGTGCTACCTATGGTTTAAGCATAGTATGGGGTACTGGTAGGTCATCATGAGGAGGTAGGCCAACATTTCAGAACATCGGCAAACACTGACATACCTGGTTTAGGAGCAGAGGCGTAATCATGTTCTGTCATCACCACCGAACTCCATAGCCTCTTCCTCACATAGGGGCTGCTCCAGAGGAAGAGCTGGGCCCCTTCTTGGCAGTCCCCAGTTGTTCCACTGAAAACGGGAGGGCACAAACCCGATTTTCAGACGCTTGATGCGACCCCGATTGGTAAAGTTAGCCTCGTTAGCCGCCTGATAGCACCTATAGCGTTAGTGTAGTCTGATTCACTAAAGTGCCGACTACAAACAAACGTGCTACCTTGTTTTATTTTGAAGTTGGGCCCTTCATCCCGGCGAACCGCTTTAATCCACTTCTTCCTTAGACTCAATTCAGTCGGGAATCCATGGGTTGGCGTTGTTTGTTCTATGTACAAAGTGGAACAGAGCAGTGACATCTAGCCTTCGTTTCAGCCATTGCTGAACTGCGCCGGAAGTGTATGTGCACAAAATTAAAAAATCCCGCCCGTGAAACCCGGAAGCGTGATAATCCCCTATTGTCCTGGGACAGCTAATCGCAATGCCGATGCCCTTTCTAGGCTTACCACAAGCCCCACTAACACTGTGCGATCTGTGTCACATGGCCTGGACGTCCCCCTCCCGATTGCCAGAGCCAACATGTAAGCCTCGAGTGCACCTATCCAAGACTCTTGGATGACAGAATCTTGTATGGTGGACACCATACCTGGTCGAACCAAAAGAGACCTGAAAGTCCTGCAAGGGACTGATCCCTGTATTTCCAGATACCTGTGGTTTTGGTGACAGGGACGACCACATACCCGTTAAGACAAGTGGAGTGAACCAAGGAAAGTCCAGCAGCTGATAAAGCAGTGGTCTCAGATACAGGAAGTGGATAGGACCTTGTACCGAGCGATACAGGCTCCTCCTTCCAGGAATCCAGTGCTGCAGCTTTTACTGCCCAAGGTGTTGCGAGTCGAAGTGCTCACTAGCCTACACAACAACCATGGCCATCTGGGGGTGGACAGGACCACAGATTTGATATGTCAGAGGTGCTACTGGCCCCAGATGTGGCATGAGGTGCAAAAGTGGTGTGAGCAGTGTGTGGTTGCTAAAGCAAGACAACCCAAGCCAGAACCTTCTTGGGAAATCTGTTAGCCACTAGACCACAGTTACCAGTCGACCACCTACTTGGAAATACTGGAGGTGATCACAGGGACAGTCCACCAACTGATTGGGTGGTGCAACATCAAGAGTACCTGACTTCTATGAAATTGTGGAGTGTCTGGATGGAATTGGCACACACTATAAGATCAGGCCGTATGGGGAGGAGGGCCCCCTTAAAACCATGCATCGCACTGAGCTTAAACCTGTTCCCACCCGTCAAGATTCATCCAGCCCACCAGCACTGTCTGCTCCACAGCCTCATGGGGGTATCGGGAGGGAGCCAGGCCTCGGTAACCCTGCAGTTGGAGACCCGTTGAGGCTAGCCATAGTCCACACCAGGACTAGTGCTTAGCATCACAGTGACCAATCAGTGATCATTTGGAGGGCGTACCAGGTTAGAGAGAGCAAATGCACATGGTTTAGTGTCTGACCAATGTTTTCCCTTGAGCTTTTGTTTTTTGTATTAGTTCAGGCTGTGAGTTCATCCTCGTTTTGTCTGTCTGTTTGTTTGTAACTTATATCCTTGGTTTGTCTGTTTGTTTGTACCTTATATTATTTTGTTTGTTAATTTTGCCTACTGCTACTTATCTAGCCATGCCTATGACACCTAGTGGTGTACCGTTTTGCCTGTACTATTATAGATTATTTCCAAGAAAAAACACCTCCTCCCTTGTTGCCTATGTCAAAAATGGGGCAGCCGTGGCCTACTGGGGGGCAGCCGTGGCCTACTGGTTAGCGCTTCAGACTTGTAGACAATAGGATGACATGGCAGGTCAAGGAAAGCATCAAGAAAAGCAAAGATTAAGAAATCGTTTTTAGTAGTATAATATATAGTATAGTATAGTATAGTATATATACTCTTTTGATCCTATGAGGGAAATTTGGTCTCTGCATTTATCCCAATCCGTGAATTAGTGAAACACACTCAGCACACAGTGAACACACAGTGAGGTGAAGCACACACTAATCCCGGTGCAGTGAGCTGCCTGCAACAACAGCGGCGCTCGGTGAGCAGTGAGGGGTTAGGTGCCTTGCTCAAGGGCACTTCAGCCGTGCCTACTGGTCGGGGTTCGAACCAATAACCATCCGGTTACAAGTCTGAAGCGCTTTCTGTGTAAGGTGCTCTGTCTATATATCTATATATCTATATATATAACTATTTTAAGAAAAGGTATAAGTGTGGCCACAGTTTGGCTGTGGCATGGAGGGAGGGGTTATGCATATGTCCTAATGTGCTAATATAGCACGCAAACAGTGAGGCAGAAAGACAGTGGTAAAAAGTGGCTAGTGGACAGACAGTATCCAAACATGGAGGGGGGTGAAGAGGCAGACAGACTATGCAGAGAAGTCTATCTCTCCTCTTCCCTTAAGTGAAGCATTGAACAGTTCAATGGCCCTGGGGACAAATGACTTCCTCAGTCTGTCTGTTGTGCAAGGCAGTGAGCGAAGTCTCCAGCTGATCAGGCTCTTCTGCTTAACAGTAGTGCTGTGGAGTGGGTGACATTCATTGTCCAAGATGTTGATCAGTTTGTTCAGGGTCCTTTTGTCAGATATTGAAGTGATGCACTCCAGTTCAGCTCCCACTACAGAGCCAGCTTTCCTTCCTTTCCTTTCCTATGGTATAATGCACATTGTCCATGTAAGTGTGTGTGTGTGTGTGTGTGTGTGAGAGAGAGAGAGAGAGAGAGAGAGAGAGAGAGGGAGAGAGAATACTGTAAGAGAATGAAATCATGACTCACATTGTTGTACTCAGCTAAGCAACTTCCTACTGCTCATGGAGGTCCAACAAACTAGTTAAAACAAGAGGTAAATCGATGCCTCAGGTTGGCTGCAGATACCGATCTTTCTCTCCCTGACGCCCACTTCCTTGTGTTTGTTTTCATGACACATCTGTCAACCACAGTAAAAGTAGCTTGAACATTGCTGTCCTCGATTAATCAATCAGAGCAAAAATTGAACACTCTGATGCCATCTGTCATCTGTTCCCCTGTCATCTGTCCCTGAGTTTTTGCTTTTTTGATGAGAGAAAATTAAACATTCGGTTGAGGACTAATTAAAATAGAGACATTTTTATAAACCTCTTGGCTCCCCATTTTATGATAACAAGACAGCCAGAGGTCTAGTCATGACAGGCGAGACAAGGGAAGGGGAACGCTACAACATCACTTTTGAAGTCTAAAATGTTCCAAATGCCTAAGAGCTATTTGAAAAAAAAAAGCTGAAAAAGGATAGACATTTTTGCTAAATATACTCAAGACTAAATTAGGAGATGACCCCGCAAGTTGCCCTGGTTCTCACTGCTGTCTGGCATGTTAAAGGCCCCAACACAGCTGCGACTAACTCAGTGACACTGATTAAATGTCCGCTGAGGGCTATGCTGTGGAGTGTGTGAAGGCTGGGGTGGTGTGGGGGATTGTAGGATGTGTGTGCGTGTGTGTGTGTGTGTGTGTGTGTGTGTGTTGTATTGGTGGTAACCTAGGGCCACCTTGCAAACTCCACTCTAATGAGGAGCAGCTCCAGGTCCTGTCTTGACGTCGGTTACTGTAGGAGCCAGAAGTCGTGTCGGTGACAGCTAAATGGTTTAATCTCAGGGCTGTCGCCAGTTGAGATTCCTTTGCCCACAGAAAGCTTTAGGGCACTTGGGAGTGCTCCATCCACCACCCTTTGTATCGACTTATTGTGAGAGTAAATTGCACTTTGCCGTGTAGAATTATTTTTGGTGGTTTGCAACACTTCAGATTTTTTGGTCCCGTGCAGATTATGAAGACACTTGTCAACAAAGTCTACTCATGCCTGATCTTAAACGGCATCCCATAAATATTAACATCAAACACAGTGTCCATGATTCGCTGCCTATTGTCCATTAATCAGAATACAGCTTCCATGTGATATTCAACCAAAGACAGCAGTGATTTTCTGGTTTATTTACACCTATTAAGGTAAACATGCATCACTATCTCAGTAGGGATCTTCTCAATACTACGGCATTTTTAATATTATTTTATTAAAAGTGCCTTAGTATTGAATGTGACAAATGGTTTATGTTTTCCTCGTGCCTCATTGATTTTGCTGTACAACCTTTTTCAGGCTGATGGTTGTAGCATTTTCACTTGAAATGTTACCACTTTTATTCATGTCTATAGTGAAACAAAAATACCCATAGACAGACAGAGAGACAGACAGATAGATAGATAAATAGATAGGAGTCTACTTTGTGGAGTTATGAAAAAGACACATCATAGTCTTTTTCTCATCAGTTTAGACTACAGTCAAGACATGTAATTCTAATAGAAACTCATCTGTTTTGGGCAGTTATGAACAGATTGCAAATAAGTTACTAATGACATGGTCGTGTTCTAATAAGTACGGTAAATTAACAGGGAAATAGTTTATGTTATGAATGATAAAAAAAACTTTACACTGAAAAATCTAGTCTTATAAAGTAGATAATGTGTGTTGTGAGAAGAATGTAAAAGATAACTATTTTCCTTCCTTATCTCTCTGACTGTTTGAAAAATGGTGAAGTGACAGTGTCTCCAAGGACATTATGTTATTTTCCAGTGTTGCAGAATAAAATGTAAAAACTTGAAGAAAATATGGACTTTTGATAGCTCCATCTTGTTGGAACTCAAAATGTCCCCAGAATATTTGTAATCAATATGCGGTGTAAAGAATAAGTAGAAGGCACAGCAATTGTTATACAGTTTTTTTCTGCCTAAACCCTCATAGGAATATATTGTACTCTAGTTCTCCTCTCCCAGACACTAAACTAAATTGGCATATCTTCCAACCAAAGCCAGCTCTGTCATCTTAGTAGAAGATATGCTAACTTCAGTTAATGTTTGGGAGAAAAGGCTGCTATTATATTGAGATGAGATATAGTGCATATAGAGAATTATACCCTGGTTAGCATATCTCCCGAGCTACGTTGACATAGAAATGGTGCATTGGATAACATATTTGGTCTTGAAATTAAATCCAATTCAAACTATTCATCCTAATCTGCTTCACCTCGCAACCATGCTGACAGACTTATTACCATTAAATCAACTGATTAGAAGTAATGGTTTCTTTGCTATGGGACATGCGTCACATATGTTTTCCAGTTATTTTCTCTGTTACACACATTGATCCTAAAAGGTCAGTGAGTAAAATAACAAACATCCCATAGCGTACACTCATCTGTATGTCTGCACAGTTGTCTGCACCCACTGCACACAGTCCTTTAAATCTACCTAGTCCATGAATTTTAACTGTCTGTGTAGTTAACATAGCTCATTTAGGGGCCCAACTATGTTTGTTTCAACTCTCACAATGCATCCAATCTCTTTGAAAGATTAGACTGCAGCAGAAGTGTTGAACTTGCCTGATCCTCAAGAGGTTCACCCTGTGGGTAGCTTTGGTTAGATTGCCTGGTTGATGACCTTCAGAACTACACATAGTCTTCACCCCCAACAATTTTCTTCTACCTTCACTCCTTTACATCTCACTCACTTCCTTCTGACAAAAAGAAGGAGCAAGGCTACTTATGATGAGCATACACAATATCAAAAATCTGCTGAATCATCCCATTTATGTATGTACTTACTTTGTCAAAGGCAGTGAAAATACTAATAAAGAGAGGCATGGGTATGAAATGGAATGTTGACAAAACCCTGACAAAACAGCATTACTTTGTTATTTAGTATTCATTAGTTTTTTCCATTGCCAAACAGAGGTACCAAAGAAATGCATGTAGTCATATTTTATGTTTAGCAACCTTGGTAAGTATGTAGAAACCCTCCAGCAGACTTGTGGGAAGATTTTTCTTAAGGCCTGTAAACAGGATATTTTTCACTATAGTCGATGGATCCAGTGCTCTCCTAGCAGTCCCTTTGGGATAGCTGGATGTATGGAGCTCTTGAGTGATTGCGTGTAGTGCCATTGATTAAAATGACATTAAAAAACAGTTAATACATTAATCTATTATGTTAGTCATTGATTCTTGTACCCAACCCATCATTCATACTGACTGAGTCCCACATGTGATTTCCATCCTACATGGTATGAATGGATTCGTAGCTGCCATATTTGGCCTAGTTTCACAAGCTAACTTAATCTCTGACCACAGCCACACCAGCAGACAGATTAATCAGGGCAGTGATGGTATTATCTTGCATTGTGCCCAGTGGTGCTGAACATTAGCAGCACAGCACAGTGCCCACCAGAGGCGTCTTAGGCTCAAGCCTGTCCCATAGCACTCTGACTTACAGTGCATTGTGGTGCCACACTGTCACATAACATCATTCTGGCTATCCACAACCTCCTTCCAATAAAGCATAAAACATACCATCGCTGCACAACACAATACATTTTTTTTTTTTAGCGCTGTGAATTATTTTGACTATATATGCCTCAGGGAGGGACATTTTTACTTAGTGAGATAATTATGGACTTTTGTCATACTTTCACTTTTGTTGTGTTTGCAACATACAGTATTTCACTGTTCAGATTTGCCAAGCTTAGTCAATATATCTTTAATTATATATAAATCTATATTTAACGCTGCAGACAAGCACAGGATGCTGCTGAGCTTCTTTCCCTTATAGACCATTTGTGTCTTTATCTGTCGTGCCGTGACCCACTGCCCATGTAATCTCAGGTCAGAAATCTTTGTCAGCCTACTGATTACACATACGAGGGAGAATGTATGTTTAAATATCCCTTGGTGGTGCCGTCGTATTTGAAAACACAGGGTCCCCGGAGCAGCTCTCTCCAGTCTGACAAATGCACTCCGTTAATTATCTGCACCATTTGGAGGCCAGGAGCTGTTTGATGTAGCGTGACAGATTGTTACAACAAAGATGGAGGGCAGTGGATCTTCTGACTGTATTCCATTAAGGAGCGCCGGAGCACCCGCTCTTGTGCCGTCACAGCAACTTCAAAGCCGACATAAACAACTTTTTAAATGACTGACAAAAGCATGTTTTTTTTTTTGTTCCCCACAAACTATCTGATTTCACAGGGTATTTTTTTTTTTTGCGAACCCCAATGGTTGCCTGTGCAAGTCGGCAAAAACAAACACGAAAATAGGGTTCACTTTACTTCATGTCAGTAATGGTGTAAGAACAAATAACATTGTCAGTTCGATCCGTTCCTGAAATATGATCATTACAATGCAAGGTGCAGGAAAAAAACAAAGGATCAGATCTCCTTATTGACAGCGGTTTTATTATTTAATGAGGCCAGCAAGACAAGCCGGAAAGACTATTGACTCAGGTCTTTATTAACTCTGCATCGCTTTGGGGCACAAAACCAAGAGGCAGCCTTACATTGTGTTTAATGAGGTACGAGGGAGAAACGTAGATCAAGGAGTTAATAGAGAGTTTTCAGTCTAAAGCTGTGCTTCAGTTTCACACTCTTACACACACACACACACACACACACACAATGGAGGCATCCTGTGGAGTTACAGTCGAAACCCAAACTCATCTCTGACACTGAGTCCCCAAAGAAGGTCACTAGGCCCTCTGCCTTGACCCCACCTCAAGAGCTGTCACTGGCCTTTGAGATAACCGGCTTTCACGGGCTTCGCCATTATACGCATCACCACACGCATGCAGGGGGCCATGACACACCATGTGAGCTGAAAAATTTGTTGTGTGAAGCTTTCAACTCAAGATCCAGTCACCTCCGGAAACATCCCTTCAGTTTATATATATTTCATATTAAGGCCTTCACTCTTAAGGTTGGCACTTAAATCACTCAGCACCATGGGGTGCCACCCATCGATCACCCGTCTTATCGCATTAAATGCAGGCCACGGGTGTCAACCTGGCGAGATCCCCGGTTCTTGGCGCATGTCACTTTATTCCATTCCTTTTGTCACACCTATTAAACATGTGGGCCACCAGAGATCCAGCCTGGAGTCCGGCGAGACACGCCATGTTCAATCAAACCTAATGGCTTGGCGACAGCAGAGCCAAAACTTCATAGCTCACTGGTGCTCAATGAGTTCTATCTAAGATGGTAAATAATAAGGAAACAAGCACTGCAATGTGAAAACATCGGACCTGCATGGACCTCATCATGGTTTAATATAGCAAAGAGCCAGTTGGTTTAGATCCTGTTGTTTTTAATGATGCTCCAAAGCTCAAAAGTGCTGATAGATATTACTATTCAGTGCTGATCCATCCCTGTGTCGTGCTGTTTATTTTTAACATAGCAGCTACTGAAGGCTGGGTTTCAGTCTTGTGAAAACTCTAATATGGCTCGATAATGTTTGCAACACATGAGACGAAGGGCGTCAGCCCACAGGCCCTGACAGGAGCCTGCCACATTTTTCCATTTGTACGGGAGTAATGAAATCAATATTAGACAGTGTTTCGTAGGCGGGCGGTCTCGCAGCAGAGTTTACACAGGATCAGCATGCAGCTTTAGACAGCTTGCCGAGCTGCAGGGTGGTACATCCAAAAACCTTAACACGAGTGGGCATGAGTGTACGACTTACAGTACCAAAGTACTCGCCACCAGCCAAACAATGAACCCAAAAGACAGCATTGATATGCATGATTATTTATCAATGACGTGTCAGGAAACAAGAGGGTGATTCTAAAATATGCAAGGTCACGATGCACCCTTTCACATTCTTTAACAGTTTTCTAGCTGCTTATGCAGTGCATAGTGAGAAAAAAGGTTTAATGTCAGATTTCTCCCAAGAGGATGTCCATAAATCTTGTGATGGAAAAGTAACTTGTGTACATTTGAAGCAATGGAAAAGGGAAGGGATATAGATGCTTTTTTCTAAAGACAAAAATGAAACAGAAAACTTCAGTGCCTTAGATTTATTTGATTTTTTTTCTTTTTAGTTTATCTTTACAGGGAACGTCATTCTTTCCAAAGCAGCACATAACATCTTAGACAGCAGGGATTATACATGCCCTACCTTACTTCAGCAAGTTTTATCTGATAAACTCAATACACTCAACAGTTTGAAAGACTTTTGAGGTCGCAGTACTGAGAATAAAAAAAAATCGAACTGTGGAACACAGCAAAAAGCTCGGAATCCACTCTTCTGTTTGGAGAAGTCTCCGATAAAGGAGATCCAAATGATATAGCATAAGGCTGTCAGAGAATGAATGTCAGAACAAGTCAAACAGTGACAGCACTCCTTTAAACTCTTTTAGCATAAGATGGCTCCTGCGGTGACAAATTCTGACCGTCGTTTCGACTGTCAGAGGTCAAAGCTAAAACCCAGTATTTGCAGAGGCTTAGGGATGGATTTCCGCAGCGGACTGGGGTTACGAGGGAGGATTGGAGGATGCAGGGACCCTGCAAATGCCTTGGGCCCGTGATGGCCCCCTGTGGGGGTAGCAGGTATACTCCGAGAGCTTGGCCTCCAGTGGCACTGCTGATCCTTTCCCCCCACCCCCTCTTAAATATTTCAATATCCTGCAAGAAAGGTCAGGTCTGAGGTGACTCTCCACTGCTTAAGGTGGGGCCAGAGATTCTACTTTACTGTCCTCTGTGTTTTTTACATGTGGGAAGACTCAGTTGATGACACATACAAATGTTTTATTTAAATATAACAGAAATAAACAAAATACAAATGATTTTAATCAGCCATATTAATTATTTGAAACTACATTTCTGATTGGGTGATACCAGATGAGCAGATGGTTGGGAGGCTCCTCATCCCGACGGTAATTTCAGTGCCTTGCCATCTAAGCATCCGTGTGCAGGGCAGTATTGTTGAGCAAATGTGAAATCTCTCCTCATGCCCGGCGCAAATTTAGCCTTTGTCTGTGACCCTTTTTTTTCAGTAGCCTCATTCTGGCCATTTGTAATACTCTTAAAGGGATAATGTGTTTACTGGATTGTTAAGAATGTGCTATGAATACACTTGGATCTAGCGGAATAAGGTTGGTAGATTTCATGAATGTTGTAGTTATTCCCAAATAAAAATGGATTGAGAATAAAATAAAATAATGTTTACTTTAATGCTAGAAACAAAAAAATATTTTAAGCATCAGCTGTGTGTTAGTGTTTTCCATACTGACATAATCTCGGAATGGAATGGAAAATGTCCTCATAATTGTGATTTTAGTAAATAAAGGTCAGATTGTTTGCATGAGAGAGAGAGAAAAAAAATAGAAGTGGGGGGGGCCTTTTTGATATAACATGTGAAGTAATTCCAGCAAGTTTGATCTAACCTTATGACAAACAAGTTTATATGAACACATGTTATTAGCATATCAATTAGCACTTGTCTTTCTCATGCACATAATAGATAAACACTTCAAACACTTCAAATTAAGTTAAAAAAAAAGAAACATGAGTTAGTGAATGGTAGGGCATCTCCACGTACATTTCAAGTCAGCATATGAAATGATGTGTTTGATGTTGCCTATGAAAATTTAAAATGTGCCCTACACTCCATGTCATCTCTAAAAGCGGTGTTTAATGGCATGCTAATTCAGAGCAGATGGGGAACCTGTGGTCTCGTCTTTGTTTGAAATTCCTGACGTTTCACAAAATTTAACTTAGTTATTAAATCTCTCATCATCTCTCTGCTGGCAGTGAGTGAACTAAAAGCCAAATCGGAGCACTCTGAGTTTTTAGAATAGAACTGCATGCATTTGATATGATTATATATCTTACATGTATTTGAGTTTGTTTATTTCGCCTCAGTTTAAATTATTAAATGGATTTTATAGGCCTGTTAACTATCTGGGTCACTTGAATAAGAAAATGCAATTTATGTCCCTATTCCCCTTCATAGCTTTTGCCAAAGCAATGGATGCTGTAGCCTATCAGCGTGGGCAAAAATAATTGCCTGGTCTGATAGCAATCACTATTAAATCTATCATGGCAGCATACACCTGAGTGTTGCACAGGAAACATTATCAACACTTCCTAATGCAATTTCACCATCGGCCAGCCACCACATACATCACATTTCCTGCATCCTTAAGGCTATGCTGGGGTTATGTAGTTGTGGCACACATGTAGTTTCAAAACACTGAACATGACAGTTAATTCACATGCCATCACATATATCACCTCCTATACTGTAGATGTGCTGAATTGAGTGCAAGTTACAGGAATTGTTGTATATTGCTCAAAATGACTGGTGTGCATACAGGTCTATTTCATTCACCGACTAGTCCTAGTCATATCCCATAAGGTTAAACAGTGGGGGTGACCATCGTCGAGGAACATAAAAAATCCTTATGAGTTCAGGTTTCAAATCAGTAGGATTTACAGCAGAGCAGTGGAGGAATGTCGCTGGCCATGGTCCTGAAAGTGATTGCAGGGATCATGCACCAATTCCCTGCAAATACCACTATGCATTCCTCACCAGGAAGTGAGCCAGGGAGTGGAAGGGCAGAGGGGGGGAAAGGGAGGGAGGTGGGGGGGGGATAAATGAGTGCCCTGACTGCTGCTGTGTAGGAAGAGGTGAACTGGGTGTAAATGGTGTGTGGAGAACACATGAACAAAGCCCTTATTCCACACTCAGCTTTCAAACTTTAATATTTCACACACAAGTGCTCACCCATACAAGATATTAATTACTAATTAGTCAAATGGTGTCAGAATTGTGGAGGGATTTAACCAACAACTTAATATTTTCTGTTCTTCATCATCAAATTTGCATGAAATTACATATAAATACCAAAAATATAACAATACCAATTCAAAATGATAACATTCTATATCATCTGCTCCTCTTTGTTGTCTTGAAACTAAATACATTGGTGAGAAACATTCATACTGCTCTTCAATGACCTCATCTTTCAAATGCTAATCCTTCAACATACAAAACAGCCAGGTGATCTTGGAGTGCCTGCCTCTGAAGAAAGGCCCCTTGATAACATCGTTTTGTGTGGGATAGTCACATTGTGCCCATTAGCTTTCTTTATGAATATTCAGAGATTCACAGCAGATGTCTTGTTCTCCGAGGGGGCAACACAGGTAGATAAGGATCTGTACATAACGCACAAATTGAATAGGAGAGCTACACCGCTTCCCCTAGGGGAGTTGTGCATCGACTCCTTTACAGTTGGCACTGCCACAGGGCATCACAGATAGAAAACAAACACTAGGCGCCCAACATTTTTTTTTTTTTTTTAAACTGCATGAAAAACCTCAGCCTGTACCATAGTATTATTTTTTTTTCTTCCTGCTGAGGCAGATACATTATTAGAATACTAATTACATTAAAATAATTGAATGTGCTGTTATGAACATTAGCATATGCATGGTAGTTACCAGCAATGCAAATAGCAAAGGTGACATTCACTTACATCACAAGTAACACAATGCTGTGCCTGTCCTGCAACAGGGAAAATGACGACCCATACAAATATGAAGCCCTGTCATGCAGTCCAATGACCATAACCAAAATGTAATGTGTGGAAGTGTATGTAGCAGTTTGTAGATTATAACAATTGCATTATTTATTTGTATCAATATGGAAGCCTTGATAGTAATAGATCGTTCATCTATCCAGGCTAGACTGAATAGTTAATTCTGCCTGTCTCTTGCAAAACCTAAGGCCAAGGCTGAGATTTGTTTTGGCATCAAAATGCCTTTGACATGGTGTGCAATTCTCTCCTGATTACACCATGGTTTGTGTGTACTTATAGAAGGAGCCTACAGACCTGAAAATAGAGAGGGAGTTCCCCAAGCACTAATATGTGAAGAATGGGGACTCCAATCGATTTATTTTCCTAGATTAATGAAGCTTATAATTAACCAAGTGAGGATCTTTCTTCCCCACAATAACATTAGCCACTTTGATGATAATGTCTTTGTCAAAGGCCTAACTACAAATAGTTTCTCTGTACTTTGCCATGGAACATGATTTTTATCATCTACAAAATGTACTCACAGGTTTTAGGGGAGGGAATGCCTTTTTGGATGCACATTTAGATAGCTGTGTTCAAATTATTATTGTTATAATATTTGTTCATATTATTATTTATTTTCAGATATACATGTTCAGTTTATCTATTATTATTTTGATCTGTATTTTGATCTATATTATTAGCCTTTCATCTTGTTCTCTGTCTGTCCTTTCTCTCCTTCTTATCCTGCTGCTATTTGCCAGATCTGCTTATCTACACTGGTTGAAATTGTGTTCACAAGGCCAAGGTAGCTGTGGCACACTTACACTAACATATGGTGCCACGTGTTAATTAAGTAACATTAAGATTTACACGCTCTGGCTTCTTTCTTCAATCACTTGTACTACTCTGGAAAATGAATAGCATGCCATTACAACTCCTGATAACATGCTTGCCAAATGGCCATTGTTACAATTTTGCTTTGTGGTGATTTATTTTAGTCTTTGCTGTACTTGACGATTAATATTTTAAAGTGTGCACCATTATTAATGTAAGCCATAATTCTGTATTATTGCTCTAAATGTACTACATTGAAACTGCTTGTTAAAATCGAGGTGTGGAAATAAAATGCCTGCTGGACCTAAATATTAATCATCTTCCAGTCGTCCTAAAGAACATGTGTGGGTGGACGACCTTAGACTGGATTCATTCTCCTCCACGTCACGCTCTGTTCATTACCACCGCAGCCAACACACAAATACATAGTGGCACCGGAGAGCACACTGCACCCCATCAGGCCGTTCAGGCAATGACTAGGTGCTATCTGCAGTGTTGGCAACTTGAGAGGAACGAGGCGAGGCCACTGAGCCGTGAGATGTTACAGTAATACAGAGATTACGTCTGATGAATGAATAACAATGACAAAGAAATGAAGTGGAGTATTAGTGGGTGACATTGGTTGCTATAAAAAAAAAGAAAAGCCTTCAGTGACTGAAGACACTCAAATAAAGTCAATTTATGTGTGCTTTTCAAAATGTGGTGGTGCTTACATTTTTGAAGGTGGCTTACTTACCAGGTGCAGCTCCTGCACTTGGTCTTGAAGAGGTCCTAAACATTTTGGTTAATGAGGAAGGATGCTATGGCAATAAAGGTAAATGATTACTCCTGGCTGATACACATGATATCTTCCAGACTGCATTAGAGCAGTAGCCTTTGCTATACCTTGTGAAATGCAGATGAATGCACTCCTCTGAGAGTCAGCCATTGATTGCCAAACAAATCAAACTAATGGGAGTGTTTAGTCACTAAATGACTTGATTCAATTTTACCATGGGACGTCTAATGAATCTGTTAGCAGCAAATTGATGAGTTTACGGCTATCACACACACACACACACACACACACACACACACACACACACACACACACACACACACACACACACACACACACACACACACACACATACACACATATACACACTGACAGGAAAGGGAATGAAGGAGACATAGTGACTAAGGTAAAACGGGAATTAATAGCCCCTGGATAAGAGTGGAAAAATGAGAGAAATACTTTGGTGTTCTGAATCCTATCAGCTATGGTCATTCTTGAAGCCATGCTTCTTTTTCAAGTGACAGACAGTATGATTTATGGTGCACATTGAATTGGTCACATCTCAGAAAACGGTGTTTGGAGGGGGGCCGAGAGAGAGAGAGAGAGAGAGAGAGAGAAAGACAGAAAGAGAGAAAGTGATGGGGGAGAGAGAGAGAGAAAGTGACAGGACATGGGAATAAGAAAACACAGCTTCAGGTCATGATTACTGTTCCCTGGCGCAGTGCAAGCTGCGTCGCAGAAGCCGAACACACCAAAATGGCTGCTGCCTACCAGGCAGCGCTTTTCTCCCTGTCTATATCTTAAGAATGTGACAGCTGTTTATTACAGTAAATTCCTATTCATTTAGTTTTACTCGATTAGGCTTCCCAGCAACCCCAGGGACCCAAAAAACACAGGAGCGCCCTGTCAACACTCATTTTCTGTCCACGGCTGGCTGCATATGCCCTGGTGATCTCTCCACCACTGTGCTCTCATTGTGTTATTACAGGCTTGTTTTACACCATAGACTTTCAAATCTCTCCCCGTTAGCTTATTCTGCATACAGATAAAGTATGAATGGGGAAGTAAACACCATACAGGAAGCACCCTTTGTTATTCTCTCCTTTACAAATAGTTCCATCGTGTGACCAGCACAGTATTCATAAACTGCCATTCAGTGCTCAAGGCAATGAGGAAGAACTTGCTTAGAGAGATAAACAGACAAATGCTCTGATGCACATTACTCCCATGAGAAAAAACAACAACAACATTAACAACAAACAGGGTAGTTTTTAGATTATTTTTACAGAGCCGTTTTCAAGTAACCTTAACCCACAAACAATAGACAATTACCATGGAGCTAAAGGGACAATGAGACAATCTTGTGCATTCTCAGTTTCACTTGTTTGTTATGAATGAGCAATCAATAGTATTTACAGCTAATATGCCTGAGTGGGTACACATTGTACTGGATGGTACTGTATGTATCTGTTGTAGGTGTATATTCATGTGTGATAGTCTCTTTTTATTCCAGGTTGCCTTTTCAAGAACTGGCTAGGGGACATGAAAATTAGCCCATAAAACTAAAAACAACAATTCATTGGTCGTTTGATGTGAGCACTTTCTCTATCAAACAAACAAATACATAAATAAATAACTTCTTTTGTGAGATAAAGGTCAGAACACTTACAATGCATCTACAAGCTTTGAGTGCTTTGATAGGAACTTTCTTTTATTACTCATACATTCTGTGCTGAGGTTCCTTTTACATCCACATCACTATTTTTGGAATTCATAATGAATAAACACCAACATTATCAAGTAGACAGGGGAGGTAAGAGAATCTCATTAATACAGTCTCTCTCGCTCTCTCTCTCTCTCTCTTTCTCTCTCTCTCTCTTTCTCTCTATCTCTCAACAGCCGTTGCAAATATTAAAAATAGATTAGAGTAGACATTCCTACAACAGTCTACTTAACCTGTCAGTGAATCAATCAATAGATTCGCCTTTAAAAGTGGCCTGTGCCTCACGGATTTGTGTGAGAAATTGATCGCACAGTAACCCAGGCACTTGGTGACGTCCATTTCTGTGCTTTAAGACTCTCATCACCCTGGTGGCCTTGCCAAACATGCAGAGCGAGGCCTGGCATTTTCAGCATGACCCCTAAAAAATACCCTGTCTGACCCCAAACTTTTGACCGGTAGTGTATATGTATTGTGTGTATATATCTATATATTTATTGTGGTGAGGGCAGTGTCCAGTATCCCATTCTCTGGTTCCCTTCAACTCAAATTAGGGCATGTTGTTCACCATTGCTGTGGTGAGGGAGCAGGATGCTTTGGCCGCATGTTATTTCTAAAGGTTGTTTTTCCACCCTTCTCAGCCTCTCTGTCTTTTAGATAGCTGTGAGGAATGGCCAATAACTTTCAAGGCATACAGTCTAAATGTCAGTAACTCTTGGATAATATTACAGCAGTTGAGGTTGGTGGATTATTACACAATCGGTCATGATCCAATAGCCCTGTTCACACACATTGCCAGCTCGAGTGAGAAAGTCATGGGTGTATTAGTGTAGATTGTGCTCAGGTTTTTGGTGAGCTCTACTAGGTAGCCAATTGACCTGACATATACAAGAGCAATCCATCTATTCCAGTAGGCCTTTATAGAAATGTCCTCTTTAAATGTTCTCGATTAATCACTTGGGATTCATATGCATGTTCTGGCAATAGGGAGATGTCATACTGTACATGGACTCTGTATATTGGTACAGTAGTGTAATATTAGGACATGTTCTAGTTAGCTTTGCTGTAATTTACCATTGATGGACTATGTCATGGCATAGCTTCGAGCCTGGATTCAATCAATACCTCCTTATGTTCATTTCATGCTTGCATCACTTCAAGCTATCTTCTTCCTCTCTACTGCCATATCACAAATCCTCATCAGTTTGCAATGAAATGTGCTCCGAAGCATGGTTTGAAATAGCCCTTTCTGTGTTCCTCCATTGCAGCAATCTGTTGCTTCCTAGCATTAGACAAGCACCAGTTATAACTTTCTGTCAAACAATCAAACCAAACCTAAATCCAAACAAAATCACACATTTACCAGAAATGAATGGATACTGTGAGATGTTCTTGCGATTAAATTAATTATAGCTGTGGTATTTCACAACATTCGACATACATCAGCTGGAAAAAGAATTAGCCGGCTAATCATCATCATCGCACACTGATGCAATATTATGAGTTTATTTAGGGCGAACAGTGCGTTTTACTGTCAGCTTCTTCAGGTTCGCTCTCTTTTGTAATATTGCACCTGTGTGTGGTGATTATCTTTACTTCTGATAAGTCTGATATTCCTGCATATCACCAGATAGATAGATAGATAGATACTTTATTGATCCCCAAGGGAAAATTCAATTCACCAACACCGGGGATCCAAAAACATCGGGAGCACTTGCTCATGGACACTTCGACAGGGTCAGGAGGAGTTGGGCTCAAACCAGTAACCTTTAAGTTGCTGGGCGACTCCTCTACCTCCTGAGCCACTGCGGCCCCAGGGACAATGGCCCTTGTAATATAATTGGCATGTAAGTCGCTTTGGATGAAAGCGTCTGCTAAATGAATACAAATAAAATAGACAAATAGCTAAAATGTTTAGATCTGCTCTTGTTCCAAGTCTTTATCAGTCATTTCAACTGATATTCCTAACAATGCAATCATGTTTTCTGTTTAAAAACTTAATACAAGTTCCATATCATAACTTACTGCTGTCTCTCGCACCAGGCACAGCTGAAGTGTTGAATCTCAGTGCAGATTGTGCTTTCTGTTTTCTGTTTGATGATGCTGTAATTTGATTGGTTGTGATTGAGGGGGCGGTATGCAGCTTGTCCACACTCAGGCTGAACTTCTTTATTGTGCTAGTTGAGAATGCCCTTTACCGAATCAACACTGAAACATCTGAAGAGCCCTGAGGAGAAGGGCTGAATTTAGAACAGCTCAAAATGGCTTTTTTTAATATGACGGCTTCATTGCCTCAAGACGTCCTAATTTCCTTAGTATTGCCTTTTTCTGAAGTGACTGTGAGGATATTGCATGTCAGATATTGAGACAATATGTGTCTGCATGTCACTATCTATGCTGTGGCGCACAGTAATAAATAGTTATGTAATTTAGGCCTGTGCCATTTACAAGGACGGAGTAATGTACTTTGGATGAAATATAGTTATAGTAGGTCTATATTACTTTATTGGTTGCTAGAAAACTTATATTTACTTTTCCATTTATTGGATTATACCACATTTGGATCAGAACGATCACATTTCACATATACTCTTATATGTATAGTTTTGGACTTTTGGGTTTATTTGGTTCGTTTTTTTTACATACAGACTCTATCTTGTGGTAGTTGCTTGCTGTTGCAATGAATCAGGACTGGAACAGGCTCTGTTGACAGAATACATAAAAACAAAATGTTTTCATACCTAATCCTGCAAAGTCTTCGGATGTGCTTTTTTGCGATCCATAGGATTTATGCATGCTCCATGCTAGGCAGACTGCCATTTAATTGCTGCTATAAAACGAGCTATAATTGAAAACCTCCATCAATCTAGACGGAATGGCAATGCTTACACTTGACTGGGTTTGCACCGCCACAGCAACTGCATGTTAGTCAAGCATACGACTATGGTGTATACCGACTGTATTAGGCAGTATTTTACTTCTAAGCACAGTGAGTCACTTTCTAGAAAATACTATAAGTTAAAGAAGATTAAGCTCTACAGTGTCACAGGGTCCCTTTCCCAGTCCATCCTTATAGCTGTGTCCTCTCTTTGACTCGTTCATGTAAGGAGCTTGCCATATAAAACCCGAGCCGTGCTATTGGGGGGAAATTAATTCTGGCCTTTAAAAAAAAAAAAAAATTTCAAAGGTGCTTGTAATTATTCTATTTTCAACAGCTGCCACGTTGAACCCCCACAATAAAACAAATCAGACCCTCAATTGAAACTCACAACACATTATCTTGTAATGACATGCATGTGCCTGTCTGTTTTATGTGGAAATAAGCTTTAGGCCTATTATATATGGCTTACAATTATCTCAATTTGTCACTGCCGCAAAATTAAAGAAGCATGGAGAATTTTCCACAACACTTTTGTTTCGGATTAATAGAAAAGCAGTCCAGTACAAATATTCGCATGCAGCTTTTTGCCTGCCTGCCATCAGTCCTATGAGAAAATGTGCAGAGGGAGAAGTCTACTCCCACCCGCACTGCTATGCTGATAAAATACAGCTCAGAGAATGACAGGACTATTGATACCGTCACTATGACAGAGAGCAGGAGATGAAAGTCAGCGTGGCTCTGTGTTATGAGCATGTGAGAGATCGTTCTGGAAGCACTGGGGACGAAGACACGGCAGTCCTCGACACTGAAGGGGATACTCACGTGCCTTACTGACCTCTACGTGCTCATGTATAACAGTGTGATCCTGTGGAACAACAAAAAAAATTCCAATAGTTTGAGGTAACATTAAACAATTCTAGCCAGATATCCCAATCAATGCTATAGAAAATGTATAAACCATTTGGGGTTTCTTTTAAAATAGCTCTGTTATAACTATTGATTTTCTTTGAGGTGCTGCAGTATTTTGTGTCTTAGTTTTTAAAAGGTTTTTTACTCATTTGATGTAACACTGAGTCATATCCCCCAGTTAAAGGCCCTGAGTATGAGCAGGATGTGACAATCTCAGGTACCTGGTAGCCATGATGCTCCTCTCCTCAAACACACTTCAGTGCTTTGTAAATATAAACTCTGGGATTACAGTGCTAAATGAGTTTCAGATGAGCAATCAGCTGGGACAATATTTATCTTTAATCATTTCTCTGAAATGCAAAGCTATTGGCACGACATTGCTTTTACTGTATTTTGCTTGATACGATACAGTAAACCAAGAATTGGTATAGGCTACTACAGTACATATTCTCTCCCCTGGAAATAAGACACAGATAGATCAATCTTTCATCAAATCAGGCCCAAGAAATAAATTCACAGAAATTTACATTCATCCTTCCAGGAGCCTTGAGCTCCTTCAGTGACAGCACAGTATCAGGACAGAATATCGTGCCAATCACTCTTTATCCCTGCACAGCTACAGCGAATACCACAAGACCCTGTGATAAGACCATCCCACTGTTTTCTCCCAATAATCCTCTCTGCATCCCACGTTGAGTAAACACCCCTGCTTCACCAGTAGAGTTACACTAATAGACCATGACAGCTATTAAATGATGTTAACGACGACATGGATTGCTTGATGAGGGGGCAGTTAGCACTTCTTTTAATCATGTGGGGAGATGCAATATCCAAGCTGAGTCTCAACAGCAAGAGTAAAGATGGTGAACATCCCCACACATGCAGCAGGGAAAAAAATTAACAAATGACAATTAGCGGAGATACTGGCTCCATCTGTTATAAGAGCCATTACAATGCAAATGAAGAAATGAGAACGGTACCCATGGTGGACGATTGAAGGGTTCATTTTTTGGTACCAGATTTCAAACAGATTGAAATATTAGATTGAAGTATGACTCCAAAAGGTATCTGTGAAGAGTATAGTATTCTTCCTGAATCCATTTTTGTTAATAATTCCCTGTAAGACCAACGCAGTCAATCATGAAAGCCTCAGGTAAGATGCAGTATATTATGTCAGATAACTTTCCTTTTGTCTGCTACCATCGTTGAGGTTCCTGTTAACAACAATATCACTTCAGAGTCATTTCAGCCTCTTCAAAAACACAGCTGAAATACTATAGACGTGTCCAGGCATGCTAACTTGAGGTGATTATCACCTCTGCCTTTCACTGATGTGTAACCATGGCCAAAACTGACATGTGGACACATCTCCTGAATTCAGTCATCTCCTTCGCTGTTCTTCAGATTTATGTGCTGATTACATTTTTGAGGGGCCCTAATTTCCCTGTGCCGGCCAAATGAAATTACTTTTCCATTTACTTGAAAAATCCGACCAGCTGGTGTTCTCGTTCTATCCAGAGAGAAGGCCCTTCCTCTCCATGTGTGTCCACCTGCCACAGCCACAGTCGATTTACCACCATAACCTCTGAGCCATTTAGATTCTCGTGACATCGGTATGAGGCATATCACGTATGTGAAACAATGACCAAGCCAAATCCAGTGAGGTACTTTGATGTGGCCAATGATTCAGACCAAAAGCTATGATTCATATAGTGTTTAGTATTTAAGAACTGGGTTAAATGTTGGAAGAACAGACTCACATATTGGTCAGATCCTAGAGGCATTATCAGTCCTACTGACAGTTTAATGAGTTTTAAATGTTGTTGTGGCCACAGTGTTTATATTTGGAGACTGTTAGCAAACAGAGGAAGACATTATTGCTGACTTTTGTGACCGGAAGATTTAGTAATGCTGCTATGCTGCTACTCATTTGCAAATTGTAGAAAGTGGCATATCTGTCATAGAATCATAGAACATCAAACAGCAGCAAAAGAATATTCTTAGAAGATCCTGAGGCTAAGATAAAAGTGGAGCTTGCAATGGAGTCTCACTTCCAAAGTGGCCTAAATTTTGACACACTGCTGCAGGTGGAAAGAAACATCAGACCTCTGCATGGGGTTTAATATCATATTGGTACTTGTACATATTTGAACTGCTTTCTCTATTTGAAATAACTGATCAATATAGAATACGCATCCTAAAAAGCAAATGGTATGTTCCTCTGTGGACATGTGCGCGCATTTTATGTCGAAATGAATACTTTGTTGACTGAATGAAAACAATACTAACTTTACTGGAGCTGCATGGGCAGTAGCATTGTTTCCATCTCCGCCTGGCTAGTCCTTAAAGTTCTTCAGGCATTATCAACAGTGGTACTGATGTGTCATGCTGTGTTACCCGCTGGCAAGAAGAAATGCAATAATCATGCATTTCGAACCAAGTTACGATGGAATGTTCATGTTGCCTTAGAATAGGAAACCATAATGAGTCCTTGAAGGTCCCATACTTCTTTTTTGTTTCGCACCTGGAGTGTTTGTAGAAGCATCAGAAACCCAAATGGAAGTAAAAAAGCACAGAAAAAGTGAGTTTTACATAATATGCCCCCTGAATGATGCAGTGTCATGGGCTGTATGTAGACACTCAGTAGGCCTACTGTGGAAACCTTGTGTTTTTACCAAACAATCGTCTCTGGCTTTGTCAGTACCGATATCTGTAATATATTTAGGTGCTTCTTAGCAGTATAGGCAGGAGTGATGTATTAAAGCTATATATGTAGAATAACAGAGGAACAACTGATTTCACTGTTGATATGTTATTGTTAGTAATATGTTAGTGTTGATCAAAGTGTTGTGTAGTTAAAGGAGAATTCCGGTGTGATATTGACCAATCTGGCGCTAGTTAGCCGATGCTACCAACAGCTTTTTCAATGGTGGTTAGTTTAGCGTTTGCAGCCATCTTGAATTTAGTCACGATAAGTCGAGCGACGAGTAAGAATGAATAGGTATGATAAGGGATCAGATTCCAAAAATAATTCAGTGGAAATGCATGGATTCCAGTTTCTTCCAGTAGCAGCAACTGGAATCCATGCATTTCTACAGAATTATTTTTTGATAAAAAAGCACCACCATTGAAAAAGCTGTTGGTAGCATCGGCTAACTAGCGCCAGATTTTGGAGTGCAGGGGACAAGCCGAGATGGGCTATGAGACATACGTTCACACTCGGTCTCATGTTTCAACACACTTTAGGTCAATATCACACCGGAATTCTCCTTTAAAACCATTACACAAATGACATGGGAAGTATGACTGATGATGAACATCATTACTCCAGCTCAGGTTTATTTTTGCTAGTAAAACCTTGTCAAACAGGATCCTGATTGACTACCTTGAGTTGGCAGGATTTCAGCCAGACCATTTTGATATGTGCTAGCCTGAAATCAGTCACCAGCGAGGGCTGGTGATTATTCAGCCCACGGGAGGGTAAAGGCTCTGACCAAAGGCTGATTTGCATGTTAGATTATGTGTTGTGTGTAAAACCGAGCCGCACATGAGTCACATTTTCCCGGTGATTGATGTCGGCGCATCACCGGGCCCGGGCTGCCTTGCACCTTTCCCTGTCAAGAATACACAATCAGGGCAGCAGCAGCAGAGTTGGCTGAACCCGAGCTGGCCTTTTCCTTCTTAGAGAACTAGGGCAGTCTTGGGAACCTGAGCTGATGGAGGAGATTCACTCTCTCTACAGCTGTGGTATTAAGGAAGCAGCCCTGGGAAGTGGAACTATTGATGAAAGACAGCATGCACATCCACCTTCCCTGAGCTGTCAGCTGGTTGCACTGAAAACTGGCTGAGTTAATATGTTTTATACATAGAGTTGTATCACTTCCTTTTTCACAGACTCTGGTTGTCATGGTGTTCAGATCATTACTGCCAGCTAAAGACTATTTCTGCACTCTTTGGGACCGATTACAGTGAATTATATAATCCCCATCATTGACAGTCAGAAATTATTTTAACTGTGTATGCAAACATATTCTGCACAAAACATTTCAGCTACCGTTGTTTTATTCCACAAACTCAATAGTCCTGCATACTATTTTGCTGTTCTAATTAACACCGTATAATTTGCATTGATTCCTAACATGAGGTGGGGCCATTTTACTATTAGTTTAATATGTTCTAGGCTGATAGACATCTGTATGATGATGAATCATTAAAAAGCATTTTATTCAGTGTAATGCAGTACAACTCTTCTGCATTTACACATACAGTATAAGACAGGTGTAATGGTTTGAACGTTAAAAGGTAAAACAAACAAAAGAAATCTGTCAAAGTGAGCTGGGGTAACTTTAAGTGACTATACAACTCCATTTTGGATGAGCTGAATCTGCTCTCCTCCTTTGCTGAGTGTCTTTACATCGCTGTTTCCTCTTGTGTCATTTCCCTTGTAAGAAGTAAACGTGATGAATGACACCAAGCGTGTCAGCCGACAGATTATGGAAAAGTTTGTGGTGCACGGCAGAAGTGTTTGCTGTTGTCAATGAAAGTGGCAAATTCATTCTGTCCGCCACGATTTGCCTGCTTGTGAATTTTGGCTGGTGACAGGGAACGGCAAAGATCATGAACAGAAATGGGCTTCTGACAGAGAACAGAAGTCAGACTCCTGTACATTGTGATATTCCACCTTTACATTGTGACCTTTGTGTCACTCAAGCCACAAATAAGGCATTGCCACAACACTTACGAATATATTGAACCAAAATCCTCAGAGCAGCTTCCATCCCTGCTAGTGTGCCCTGTCTAAACCTCACTGGCAAGGGTTAAGACTGTACATGACATCTGTATAAGACATGGTCATCCATCCCCCCCCCCCCCCCCCCGAAACATCCCCCCCACCCTCGAGAGCAGGGACCTCTCTTTGTTCACGGGGCAGGTGCCATATGGACAGGAACACGTTCGGCTCTGTTGCCTCAATAAATTGTTGTTGACACTGCCCTCTAGAGATGTGAGATAGTGCATTAGTACTGCAGGCTCCCAGTGCCTTCCCCAGACAGGCAGCAGGCACAGCGGCAGCTGCAGCAGCCACAGCATACAGAGTTCATCTCCGGCAGTGCAATTACATGCTCTAGGGACTGTCTTTTGCCATTTATGAGACTTTGTGTTTTTTCTTCCTTTTTCCCCTCCTCCTCTCCTCCTTTTCTCTCTCTTTCTTTCTCACATACCACCCCTTCTCTCTATATATATATATATATTCTTATGTTAATTAGCTCCCCGTCATATATCATTGCAGAGGTTAGGCCAGGTCTCCTGTCATCATCACCATCATCATACAACGTAAATAGAAACATGCAGAGCAAGGTCAGATGTGTTTTACAAAACGTACATTATATAGAGCTCATAACATGCATAAATTGAACATGTATGTTTTATATTTACACATGTGTGTGCACATGTATATTCACATCTGAATCTTATTACATGACCATGAACACAGGATTCTGTTTTATACGGTACAATTTCAATCCCACAACAATGACTTCCTATGCCAGTCTGGTTACATTTTGTCCTCGCCTAGCTCTTCTACTAGTTGGTTTTACAAAATGTGTTGTTAGAAAGTCAATGCTTGTTGTCTTGCGTGGATAAAAGCATGGCATGGGCAGATTGCATAAATATGACCAGAGTCATCCATTTGGCTGAGCATGTCTAATTGGTGTTAATCATTAGATAGGAACATGCTGATGTGGAGGAACAGTGGGAGAAACTTTAAAAAATAGGTTATGAAAACACTGCAAATATAATTACAACAATACTCCACATTATGAGAACAGAGCATCAGTATTGACAAAGCCATGGACACTGTATTACTGGCCTGGGCCTGCATTTCAAGTTGATATTATGCTATTGAAGATGGGGGACTATCAGATCAAAAAGTCAGAACGACTTTTTTTTGTTTTATTTCAGATTCTACTGGTTCTGCTGATTACCAACTTCCATATTTCCATGTCCATCTCCATATTTCCAGTTGTTTCACAATGACGTCATCTCAGTCATTGCAAAAATAAATGTGGCAACTAACTACACAGATCTCAGGTTCACTCATTTATGATTTGAAAGGTATTGTTGTTTACAGTGTAAAGAAATGTCATCTGTTGATCCTAATAGATAAACAATATGCTTTTTATATGGGAATAGCAGCTTTGTTATTTAGTGAGGGTGTGTGCAGCCAAGAGCAAAAAAACAAACAAACATACATTTAGCAGCTTATAAACAGATGAATATTTATAATAGTTGTTGCCAAATACGGAACTAATGAAGCAGGACCAAACTTGGCACTACCACAGAGAGGGTTGAGACTACAGCAGCATGTGCTGATGATTTGTTGTGTTTTTCCACACCTTACTGAATAATAAAACGTTTACTCTAAATACAGTCTTAAGTCAACGTTATAGATTTTTGTTAAATCCCATCCCGTGTGGTCATCCATGCTGGGAATATATCAAAGCCATAAGACAGTAAGTCATTGACTGTCCACCTTCTATTGCAGGACCTTGATTAGTTTATCTTTTTGTCTGGGCTATGGGGTCATTCCTGAATCCCCGCTCTATGCTGTGACTTCTGTAGTATTCAAGCCTGATCAATTTTGGGAGACCGACATTTGAGTTAAAACAAAGGTAAATAAATGGAACATGCTGTAGGCTATATCATCTTCCCAACCTTCTTTCCAGGTTCGCTGCTGTTGATGTTGTCTATGGCACCACAGTATAGAGTATATGGTTATAATGATCTTTAAAAAAACCTTTTCACTGAGGAAAAACAAAATCCTGCAGAAATAAATCGGCTTAGTGGACAGAATTAGAGGGGAAGGGTTTGGAGCCAGGGTGGGATTAAGGAAAATTGTGTGAAATAAAGAGCGAGTGATCAGGAGTGACTGCGTGCGTCTGAGTCTGGAGGGCGGGAGAGAGAGAGAGAGAGAGAGAGAGAGCACTGAGTGAAGAGCATAGATTTTCATCCAATTCTATATCTGTTTTTCTAATCCTCGACTGCCGCTGCTTTGCAAAGCGGTGGTTCTACGGTTGTTGGGAAGATACATATTTTATTTCTCCGTGTCTCCGTATTGTTTCAAATACAGCTCTCTTCACTGGCAGTTCGTCCTTGTTGCGCCTGTTGAAGTGTATAGCCTATTAATTTCGAACTTCTATTTTCTCAGCGACACTTGAACTGCACCATGAACAGTTTGAGGGGACCACCCGAGCGGGTACATTTGGAATGGTGTGGATTACGCAGTCAAGAACCGGAGAACATGTAAACGCATATGGAGTTTGGGATTTATTGTCAAATATGGGAAAGATGACCGTCTTGTCTTTGTGCTTTCTCTTTTGCACGAATCTACTGGATTTAGCCGTTGGTGAGTAATATCGCTTTGCAGTAGACATGCTAAATATCCTCTGACAGTTTTTAGCAGCCCGCAACCTACGTGGAATGCACTTGCTCATTCCTAAGGACATCGTTTCGCAGTCTCATTTCATTGGTATTCTCTGGTTTACCTCACTGCTCTTCGTGCCTGTCGGCACCGATCTACAATAAGAGTAGTGGGGTTTGTTTAAATAACTAACGTCAAGTAACCTAATTTTTAGGGTATTGACTGATGCTAACTTTCGTCATGGGATCAAAGTCAGGATTGTTTTTTTCTATCGTGTACTAAATCCACAGCCCTTTGTAGACTGTCCTTCCCAGGCTACGTGCCGCCACGATGCGTTTGCAATGCAAGGATGGCACGGTTGGGTAAGATAGGAGAGAAGAGAGGGCAAAGGCTGGGAATAGGAAGGATTGAGTATTCTTGGCTGCACTAATACAATTTTCCCAGACCATGTATCAGCAGAAGACATGGAGAACTAAATAGACTCATTATTATCATCATCATCATAAAATATTGTTCTTGTTATCCTATATGGCCATATTTTGGGTTAGGATGAACGTTTTAGGATAGGCTATTGGGGTTGAGGAGAGTTGAGATGCAGTCCTTGTTGTTTTCAAATCTATCAACAAGCAAGTGTTTCATTTGGCTCTGCCAGATGAAACACTTGCTGACACTGACACTGGACATGCTGAACACTGCACGAACTGAACCGATTAGCCATGATGTTTTCGCGGAACTCACTAAAAAAGTGAAAAAGACAATATCTCCCTCGCTTTCATGTGTGCTCACGTCACATTATAAAGCGCAATCCGATATTAACCATTGGTTAATGTCCGGCTTTAAACGTAAAAATGTAAAGTTTCTTGGATGATAAGTGTTTTCTCGCAGTAGCTGCCCTCCGACCCTCTTTATATTCGCCTTAGGTGTAATGGCATAGAAGCGAGCTCTCACACACACCAGAAATGATTGACAGACTCAGGTAGCAACATTTGGAGTGACAACAGGCACGCTGTGGTTACTCATGCTTGTTCTCGACCAGCTGCTTGACTGCTTCGTCGAAACTGCGCATCTCCTCATGCGGTAATCTCATGATGGCATTTAAGCCGAGCGTGAATCAGTGATGTGATGTGATAACTCCTGTGGTTCCCCTTCCCCTGCTGTTCACGCGGTGACAGAAAGAAAATCACAAAACGGTGCAAAATGAGACACTTGCTCTCTTCTCCAAGCGGTACATTGCAATGCGCATTGTAATTAAACTCAGTCATAGCATTTGCCTGCTGAATAGAATAAGACTAGATATCAGTAGTCTGTGAATCATACGAATTATTTATTTTCTCAACTACAACTCCTTAGTTGTGTTTTGCTGAACACCTGCATGGCAACTATTGTGTTCACAGCAAATCAGATGACTCATATTCATCCTTTTCTAATTGTAGCCTATACTTGTGCTTTTGTACCTTGAATGCATTCATTAAAGGAGCTCTAACTGAACAGGTGCCCATAAGAGTGACATGAAAGGAAAACTTGCAGTAGGTCAAACTTTTGCTAAGGGAGAAAAACAACGCAATGTGATAATTACACAAATACAGCCTTTAACTGTAGTTTAAACTGGTCAGGAAAACATTACGTTCCCTGAGGGATATTTCTTAGAGTGTTGACTTTAACATTCTCCTGATTCAGCTACATCAATGCCATAATTATTCCAAAAATGTACTTGCAGTGATGTTCACTCCATGTGTGAACTCTTAATTCAAGTGCGAGACTGCTCTGTACGCTGTAGAGAGATGTTGCTGTCTCATCCACTTAGCTTGCTGGGTCCTTTCTGCTTTCATCCACTCGGCTATACAGTAGGCCTACTTTGGAAAATCAAGCCTGGCCAAATAATATTGTACTCCCACTGCAACCTGCAAGTAGTCTTCTCCTCTGCTCACATGTGGAGTGAGAAACTTCTCATGGCCCAATCACAGATGAGGTGGAGCAGGGTATTGATTCACAGAGGGAGTCGTGATTTTTTACTTTTATTTTAGGGACTTGAAAGCAGCTTTCCTGTTGTGGAAGCCCACACATACCGGAAACGACAACTGGACTTCGGTCCTCTAAGCCATTTGTGGATTCATGTTGAAGGCCTAGCTGCTGAGGTCCAAGTGGTTTTATCTGAAAACCTGTTGCAGTGTCTAGACCTGTGCAAGGCGTGCAGTTTGGTTTGTTTTCCGCAATTTGACCTGGAGATAAATTCCTCCTCATCGATTTTATATGCCTCCTCACAGATCTTCAAGACTCGAACCATTGAGTAGGACTGATGCTTCCTTATGTTCCATCCTTCTTAAACAGTCTGTCATAGTCAATCTTTTATTTTTCAAGTTTTATCGACTTCTCAGGACAACTCATTTACATTCCTGCATTGTTGCCAAATGCTGGAGTATGCTGACTTTAAAACAAAGTTTTTTGATGATTTTGTGAAATGGAGTTATGTAGAGTCCTCTAACAAGAAACAGGATACAGAGCAATACTGTATAGTACCTTGGTTAACTTATATGCTGATGATGAACCATGTTAAATGGTTGGACTCTACTGTACTCTATTGGTGAATTGTACTTTTTTTCCTTGCCTCATGTAATGACAAACCATATCATGCACAGTCCAAGATAGCACTTTGTTGCAGGAGTATAGAAAATATAAAACACACAGTCGTCTGAACTGCAATTGACCCAAATGCAAATAGTTTAAGCAGCACTAATGCATTTTTTATGTTGATTAAATAATTACGACGTAACCCAAGGATAACAGTGGAAATCAGTGAAATATGCATTCCCTGATGATGCTCCTATTTGGAGATAGTGAATCTCCTCTGGTGAAGTACCTAAGCCTTTTATAAACAGGTCATCTGCTCAGTGCAGAATCAGATATCACCATAGTAGAACCATCTCTTGCCAATCTTTACTTGCTTGCATATATTTTCTTAGGCTATATATATTATTGATATACTTATTTATCCTATTTATCTGGTAGGCTGCACGTTTGAAAGACAAACTCTACTGTCATTGTGTTTCAATGTAAAACTACTATGTTTCAGTGGTAAGATAGCCCGAAATACAGCGGACAGGCTTTTCCCTTGAATTTTTTACCTATTACACCTGTCACTAGACCCTTGGCCATCCAGAGGAACATTGGCTCCTTATAGTAATTCAGGCTCCCTGGAGGGTTCTTCTGTTTCCTTCTCCAAGGAGAGTTCTTTCTCCTTATCCGTCATGGTCAGGCAAAGTATCTATACCGAAGCTAAAATGACTCGAGTCTTGGCAACCAAACAGGTCTTTTTCAGCAAGTACGCAGCAATTTGCTCTCCTTTGGCCAGGCTCATATTTCACTGACACTTGTCCACTCTAACCACAGAACATCCTGTTTTGTGTCTGTCAGTGTGTCATATGATCATGCTGTTTTTTATTTCTTCCCTTGAACAGACTGAAGAACTGAGAACTGTACAGAATTCCCAAGACAACACTCTTGTTGAGCTTGCATCTTAAAAGACATCTTGTGGAACGGCAATGATTTTCGGATCTAACGGTCCAATAAATCTTAATTTCAAAAAGAGCCGCTTGAATTTTGAGAGGGTAATCTTCAATTAAGGGGATGAAATATGATTCAAATGCTTTTAAGTAGCACTTTCCAGCTCTCTTCTCTGGGTAGCATTGATATAGTCACGCTCCTATACTGCATCTGTTTGCTTTGCTTTCATTATAAAGGTTAACGGACCGTGCATTGCATTCATATAGGCCCAGGAGTTTTAAAGGAATCGTAAATTTTTTCTGCGTCCCTTGCGGCGGTGCCCTGAAATTGTCTCCTTGCCACGACTAACTCCTATTCCTGTTTAAAAGCCCCTTTAAATCCTCCGCACTCTGGGCCTCAGCTGTGTCCTGGCCCATGGGACGTGACATTGGAAGGCGAACACAGCTTTGGCTCATCCTCATCAAGAGTGTGGCTCTCTTCAAATAACAAATGTGTCTGATGTTTTCCTAGTTTTTTGGTGCCACATCGTGTCATTTTTTCCTGTTTGTTGTTTTTGTCCATGGCTGTGTTTTGTTTTCATAACATTTTATGTTTCCTGGACAAAGTCAACTATTTGTGTTTATGCACTAGTGAAGTTTGCAATTTACGTACAGGTACAAACTCCTTACTCAGTTTACATTTAGGTGGCAAAGATTTTGCCTCCCATAATAACACCCAGACCAGTATACCTGGGACTGGGAGATGTCCTGTTTATGACATTAAATATAATTTTCCATCTCTGTAGACAGTAAAAGCCCCGTCACTACCCTAACAGTCCAACTTATAAAAAAGCATAGTCAGGGAGTGTTGTTCAGTGGGAGAGCTACTGAAAGACAATAAAAGAAACAATAAAAAACAGTGTGTTATGGGTTAGTGGTTAAAGCTTTTATGTATTATCCGATATAGTCGCTTCACCAGTGGCTTGGGGACACTATGGTGTGTGTTTGTGGCTGCG